>NC_142653.1:47082045-47385075 GCF_055504915.1 Nelumbo nucifera | reverse complement strand
AACCATTTTATTGTGTTTGCAGAGTTTTGTCTTTTGCAATTCAGAGACCTGTGAAGATAGCTAGAATTTCAGCCTTTGTTGAGTGAGATGTCCCTATCAAACTAGGGGTGTAAACGGATCGAATTCGAATCGGATCAAGCAATATTCGAATTTGAATCCGATTAGAAAATCTGATATCCGAATTCGATTTGATATCTGACGGATATTGAAAATTAGTATCCGAATTTGATTGATTAAATATTTGAATATTCGATTCGATTCGATTAATTGATTATTTTAGATAATTAATAAATATATAAATTAATTATATAACTTAATTATTATATATATTATATAAAATATTTTATATAAGAATTAAATAATTGGTCGAATTCGGATATTTATCGAATCAAATCAGGTCACATCCGAATTTGAATCCGATTAACTATTCAGTAAGAATAGGATATACAAATTCGACCGATTAGATATTCGAATTATCCGAATTCGATTCGATTATGTCGAATATCGAATTCGAAATCGGATTTTCGAATACCGTTGACACCCCTATATCAGACCACTAAAAACCCACCAAATTTTGACATCCCTCTTCTTGAACAGACCACCAACCCCTGCTGAAATGGGGTTACCAATGGCACTACCATCAAAATTTACTTTCAACTCCAACACTTCTGGTATAGGACAGCTTCTGGTAATAATACTTAATGGTCTAGGAGATGAACGCAGGATCTCTAACAAGTTCATTTGAAGATCACCCATCAAGATGCCTTTGAACTCAGAGGTTGCTTAACTTAGACTTTATTATCCCTCACTCCCTCCTTAAAGTCTTACTCACTGGTTGTTTTGAACTGAAAGACTTTATTGTTCCTATTTATTATCCGTCACTCCCTCCTTAAAAACTTTATTATTCATATTCTGCCTTTGAACTCAGAGGTTGTTGAACCAAGTCTAGCAATTCCTATTTGTTTTGATTTAAGTCAAACTAGTTTTAATTTTATTCCAGATTAAATTCTTTCTAAATTTGAATAATTTTGTTCCAGATTATCATGCCCAGCTGTGGCAAATTTGAATGAGTACCCTCCATGTTTTAATTTTCTAAATCCTTAACTAGATTTCTGGTCCTTGAGATAATTTGGGGTCAGTGGTTTGAGTAGATTTTTAAGAAGGCACCAATCTGGTCCTTGTCAAAATAAGAAAATGGCACCAATCCGGTGCTTATCAAAATGGGTAATCTGGTCCTTCAGGTAATGGGTAACTTCCAGGAAGGCATGCTTGGCCGCCCTATCTTCCACTTCAGCCCCTGCCCCACCTAACACCCTTACAGTGTTGAATTATTGTTAGGACTGCATTCTGGAAACTCGGGGCTCCACAGGGCATGCCCCACAGCACATTCCAACCGTGTATTGAAAACATCAATCTTTCAACGACAAGTAGAAGAGATGTTCCCAATGCACACTGAGATGAGCCTGTGGGGCGCTGATGTGATTTCTGTGGTGTATTTGAGTATATCCTACTTTTTAACGAGAATTTGCAAGAGAAATCTTCTTCTGTGTTCCCTAAACATTTTTTTTCTTCCCTTCAAGATGGGTGAAGATCCCATTATCAAAATAAGAACTTGGGTCAGTTTATCATCTTTGAGTTTGCTTGTATCTACATAATCCCATGGCAACATCAGTCTGTCCCCCTTTTTGAGTTTGATAAAATAGAGAGTATTTCAGGTTAGCATTAATTTAGCATTTTAGTTGAGTAGAACAGATGATTTCATGTTAGCATTAATCCCATGGCACCAATCTTGATTTGTTGCATGCTAGTTGAGTAGAACAGAGGTTTCACTATCACTTGACTTGAACTACTTTGATGAATTGGTCTACTGTCATCAATTTGAGACTGTAGCATGATAGGTTTTGGTTTGTTGCTTTACCTAGGTAGCTTTGCATTGTTAGCTTTTAGAACTCGTTGGCAACAAGAATGAGTTTTGAACTCAAGTCGGACAGGTTGTAATCGGATATCTGATATGAACTGCCTTATTGTCTTCTACAACCAAATAATAAAACAGAATAAAGAAGGTTTGTGTCAAAAAAACCAGGTATTGACCTTTTGAATTTTGTTGCAATGAGCTAAGTACTTGATTGGGGGTTGTAAAGGAGAGTCTAGAATGGGGATTACCTATGCTATGAGTAAATTTGTAATTTCCTTGATTTTCTCTTGCATCTTGTGTATTATCTAGCATGTCACTCATGAATTGGGCCATCAGGAGATTTTAAATTTATTAATACAATCACTTCTGTTGCTTATCAACAACAACAACAATTCATATGCAGACTTCAAATTGAGTACCATGTCTGTGTTGTAAACTGCTTACAGCACCAGTGAGTGATTTTTACAAGTTGGAGTGTCTAGAAAAAGCTGAAGAGCAGACCAAAAAGGACATGGGTTGAAGTAGAGAAATGATTTAATGGACCACAACTTAACAGTAAATATAGCACTGAACATAGTAGAATGACAGAACAGATCCAATGTAGTTGACCCCATATAATAGGGACAAAACTTAGTTGATTTGAGTACATGTCAGAGGTATAAAGGCGTCCTCTCTAGGAGGAGGGGATGAGACAAAGGTCAAAATTTTTGGGAAGGATTCAATCATCAAGGTGGTTGGAGACCAGGGTTACCTACAGAACTACCACCAAAATTTAGCTTTATTCTGTTGAGGAGGAGATCAGCTTACATGAATAGTGGGAATGAGGAAGAGGAGCCTGCTACAGTACTCCAACCTCAGTCATCTACTGTAAAAGCCTTGAACAGATCCAATGTTTTCAGCCAATTTAAGAAATCGGTGGTTATGTTTTTCTACCAATTCATCCTTTGATTTTCCTTTTCCTTGGAAGATCCTAGTGTTCCTCTCTTCCCAGACTGCTGAAACAATAGCTGATCTCGTTGCTCTCCACCCTGCCCCTTTTATTTGGTTATCAGAAGAAGCTCGAGTTGAGTAGCTATTGTTTGGTAGTGTTTGTTTATGTTTCTCTACTTTGTTTTATCAAGTTCTTTTCCCCTGGCTTTTGGTTTTTGGTAAGTTTAGATTTGTGGGTAGTGAGATTCAGATTTGCATACTGTACTGGTGTTGGATCAGGGTTAGAAATAATTACATATTTAGAGTTTTTCTTGTTGAAGATCGTTTGGTGCCGTTCATTATTAGAAAGAAAAAATAGCATCAGATCAAATTAGTTTCTCCATACAAAATTACCAAAAGATTTTAATCTGATCGGCCCACTTCTTTTCTTTCTTTCTTTCTTTCTTACTTTTCTTTTGAATCACCACATTATTAAGAATTAAATAAAGAATTCGGTTCTTATGCTGATATATTTCTTGAGGCAAAAATAATTATTGAGATGCTTTTCATACTTCATCAACAATGCTGTTAAGACATCATCAGCATTTCAAAATTAAATTAGGACGAATCAAGGGTTTGACGGGGGTAGATCAAGAAGGCTGAACAAAAAAATGATAATTGTATTTGGGTTAGAATCTCAAATTTGATGGGGTTTTAAATGACAGGTGATTCTTTTAAATCAAATAAAGATGCTGTTGTATTAATCATGCCACATTTTTTCTTTACTTTGTCATACTCTTATTCTTAGCTTCAAAAGAATGGAGGATTGTTAAAATGAAATGCTCTTAATTTCTTAGCTTCTCTGCTGTGTCAAGATATATGGAAGATGGCCACTTATTGAAAAGCTCTATACATATTGATGTATAAAATATAAACTGTCAGAAACTCTTGTAGTTACCGGGATTTCATTCAACTTTATTTCATGTACTGGAATAAGAGGGGAAGAAGAATTCATTTCCCATTCCTTCTCGCCAATTCAATTGTATATATTAAGTCTTACTACTTTAGATGGAAAATGATGGTCTACATTTTTTGTTTTTTTTTTTTTGAAATTTGAAGGCACCAGGGAATGCTACTTTGATTTAGGGTCTACATCTACATCCATGCCTAGGAGATTTCAGAATAGGTTGATCTTCTACCTATGAAGGTATAATTGGTAGGGCTCACTGGCTGACTTTGGGTCCCCAAGACCTTCCTTTCCAGCTTTCTATCCAGAAATTGTGGGTGCCATCAGTAGCTAATCAGTGTAACCAATACTCAAAGCTGGCTACACAATACAGGCTCACCAAAACACTTTATTTTCTTGCGGATGAAGATTTGCCCACAATGAAAGTGATCTGGTTTTGATCCACAAGCTTACAGGGATATTCCCAGCTTCTCCACGGTCTTCTCCTGTTCAGCAGATACTTTGAATGATTGGTGACCCTATTGACCAATTTTTAATTCTAGTGATAGAAGAAAGACTAGTAGATTTCTACTATGATCTTCACAGTCAATGCATGTGTTGGTAGGGTACAGTGCCATTTGTCTTTTTTAATGTGTTGTCCAAAATGCCAATCTTGTTCCAATTAAATTGAGGTATGGGTTTGGGAACTTAGGCCTCATGGCTGAGAATGTGGCACAAAGGGCCCAAAATATTGAATCTCCATGATCTTCTAGGCGAGCCCACATCACGTCGCGGTCTCACCATAATGGAACAGAGATGGGCTGATTGTCAGAGGCCATAACCTAAACAAGTAACCATTTAAGATGGTTTATTTTGATGTTTTCTTTACAATGTACCTACAACAGTCATTCTTCTACTTGTGGAAATTTACCAAAGAAGATATTGGTGGAAATGGCATGCTGTGGTTGTGTGTGATTGATGAATAATTTTACCATTTCTATAAGTTGGCACATGAGAAGTCTAAGTTTTCTACTCGGATGCCTTTCATTGCTTGGTTGAGATATATTGTAGTTTCACAGGCTTAAGCAGTGGCTTTCTGAAAGCATCACCATGATGGGTGTAGAAGTGTCAATTTTCTATAAAAGATAGGCACAGGCTTAAGCAGTGGCTTTCTGTGCATATGTGGCCTGCTTGTATGCCATTGTTCAACATTTTAGGATCTAGAAAGAAATAAAAGGAAATATCTATCTACAGATTTTAAATATTAATTTAAATTTGCTGGAGTTTACAATTGCATTTATTCACATCAGCTTATTTTTCTTATAGTCCTGAATCCATTTTCATATATATTCAATCATAATTGCACTATCATCAAACTCAACCCAGATATAAATTAACTTGGGTTCGATTTCCTACACTTTTTTCTCTTTTTTTTTTTTTTCAATTCAACTACCTATTCTTAGGAGAATGTATACACCTTTCATGGGGCACTTATTTATTGTGTTCTATGCATGTTATATTATCATATACCATTCAAACTTGTGTTATGACTTGCGTGTTTGTAATCTATGTACAGGTAGGGGAGTTTTAGGATTATCAATTCCTGGTTGCCCTGAAGCGTTCCAATTATTCTGGCAAGATGAACAATCCGAGGAACAATTTGTTTCCGATGTTATAATGATTAAGTATGATCTAAGCCAGCGGTTCAGGTCATCACTAAAACGAGCAGGACAATTTTTGCAAAATTTAGGCCGGCAGTCCAGACTGCCGCCTAAAGGAGCAGCCAGTTTTTGACAAAACTAAAGCCGGCGATTCAGACCGCTACCTAAAAGAGTAGGGCTTTTTTACCAAAACCTACGCTGGCAGTCCATGGCGTCTACGTCGGTGGTCTAAACCATCGGCACATATGTAAACTGAAAATCATGCCAGTGGTCTGCTTTTATTTGTATCGACGGTTTGTAATGTCGGTATTTATATTATATTTTAAAAATTATTTATTTTTTTACTTTACCTGCGGTTTAGGACTGCTGGTATAGTAAAGGATAAGCCAACAGTTCTGACAAAATGCTGGCAATACTTAATTTAATAGTCCAAATTGATGGCCGGCGGGTTTGTACAGATTTGTCGGCGGTCATGAGTTTCCCCGATGGTGGCTATACCGGCAAAGAAAGACTTCCGGTAAATCGCCGGCATTGGTCATTGCCGACGGTCATGTAGTTTTTGTCGGCGGTCCCAAACCGTCGGCAAAAACCTATATTTTTGTAGTGTTCTACCATTGCCAATTGTATGTGATAGAGAGAAAAATTATCCTTTTCTGTATTCTTTTGTAATTTCTCTTGCTTTGTTGCAGATAAAGTAGAACTGCATTTAGGGATAGTAAATCTCTTATCTACAATTTCCCATAGACCTTGGGACATGAAAAAAATCCTCATTTTAATGGCCCAATAGTCATAATTTGCTCAAGAAAAAATGGGGATTGGAATTTGACTTTTAGCTAGAATGGTGGCCATGATAAGGTTTGGAATAATAGGGAATTTCAGCTAAAAGGAAATAACACCCAAAAATAATCGAACGGCTCTGATATCACTATTGTTAGGATTTAAGACTTAGGATGTGAGAGAGAATAAACTAGGTAAGATAGAGTGGTAGCAAATGGTAAAGGGTCAAGATGTTGGGAAAATGAGAATTTGTATTGGCTTGTCCTCAAATATACACGTAGAGATTTAATTTCTAAGGAGTGCCTTTGGGGTTGTTGAACTCGAATTTGAATGTGGTTAGTTTTGGTTCATTGGATTGAGCTCCTCTTATCATTCTTTTTATCTTGTGTCCCTCCAATTTGGGTCTCGATTTTGACTATTGATCATTCGTTTCACCCAAAGCCTGCAACAGCTTTGTTTCTTTCAGAAGCTATTCAAGGGCCTAGAAAGAGAGTGAGGTGATGCTTGTTTGTTGGATTCCTTGGATTTGGTGCGGTTTTCCCATCTTGAGTGGTTAAGAAGCTCCACTTCATCAGCAGCATTCTTCTCCTTCTTCTTCACCAACTTTTAGCATCAGCAGCATTCTTCTACTCTCCCATCTTGAGTCCTTTAGCAATTTCTCTCTCTTCCCCTTGCAATCGTTAGAACAAGTTGAACAGGTTGAGTTTCGGGAGGTTGTGATTTCTCCAAGGGTGCTACTGGAGCGGGCCTAATTAGAGTCTGAACTGATCTAACCTATAAATTTACATGAAGTAGGCATGGATTTTTGGTCCTCAGACTTGGTCTCAGTCTGGGTTTAGTGTACAAACTGGGCTTGGGTCTTAAACCCAATTCTTAGAATTGGGCCACAAACCCAATTCGTATTTAGGGCCACAAACCCAATTCCATCCACACAAACTATATTTAACGCTTAAATCTCTCACTTTCTTAAAATTATTATTTTTTTTCAAATTTGTCCTCTTCTCTACCACTAATGTGACGTGACAGTGGGAAAATTCAATGAAATGAAGAATTGACAATCATTTTGGAATGCTGAAAAATTCCATCAATACTGGACAGTATTGTGAGGGATAGAGTAAAAGCGAAAACAAAAGGTTAAAACCCACATTCCATGAAATACCACGTAGTAGATTCGAAAAAGATTACAACATTTGTGCAACAAGGTGATCACTCACATTACATTGTCCAGACACATTTTTCAAATGAGGATATCTGGTGAAAGTTCATCTCCACAACCAAATTAATACCACATATGAAACAATGTATCGAAATGGCCATTGCCATAACAAAATTTGCATTAGAATCTTTAATAACAACGCCCGCCCCTGCACACTCATCCATATGGATTCCACCAACATTAATTTGTGAAACCCAGGCTCGCTGAGACCAAGAATGAGAATACATTGACCCATCTAAATAGTTAATTTAATTGACCTGACAAGATAAATTTAACTTAATCATTTAAATTAACTAACAAAACCAAACAAACTTAACAAATGTAACGTACATAATTTAGTTAATTGAAATACCCACTGGGCATATTGTTTCTTCAACCCCATCGAGATAGATAGGGATGAGGACTTCTCTCATGGGGACAATGATGGGGACAAGGAATAACTGGGATACCCGATCAAGGTCAGGGAAAGTGATGGGGAGTAAAGTCCCCACCCGGATAGGAAACTTGTCCGGACAAATTGGACAAATTTTGACGAGTTCTGTATAATTCCAATAATGCAATTACATATATTGGACAAATTTCTATGTTATCTTGGTGATTAATGATTATAGTTAAGTGTTAAACCAAGTTTGATTATTGAGATTTTTTTTTTTATATTTTAAGTAACTCATTCCCAAAGCAAGCTTTTAATTCTAGAAAGAAAAGATAATTTGGGAATTTGGGTCATTGATGGGGAATTTATCTCTATCAAAATGGAGGTTCATTTTTCTTCCCGACAAGGATTAGGGATTGGGATGGAGAGTATGGTTCCCCCTAGACCCATTCCATTAACATTCCTAAATTCCACCATGTCAAAATATTAAATTAATCAAAAAATTATGTATGTAATAGTAATAAAATTAATAATTAATAGTATATAATACCAAAACATCAAGTTAGTAGCTATAAATTAATACTAAGATAATTAGGAAAATTAAAATAAGTATTAATTAATAATATAAAACAAGTTAATAACTATTATTAAGTATATATGTGCAATATTTCATTAGATGTTTTAAATTAGCAATTTAATCTAAGATTATAATTTTTGTATTGGACCTGTATTTAATTTCATTTAAATTAAATGAAAAAGAGTAGAATCAAATAAAAATTAGTAAAAATAAAAAAATAAAAAAACTTTATCTAATAAAAATTAAAATTTATTTAATTTAAATTTGTAATAATGAAAATTAGCAACACTTTATCTAACTCTAATACAAATCTATACACATTAATAGAAAAATTAGTACAAGTTTATCTAACACTATAGAACACAAAAACAATGCTTGGTCCCTCGACTTGGATTTTGTATAAATAATACAAGTTTATCTAATACAAATTAGATAAATAATACAAGTTTACCTAACATGTTAATAGAAAAACTAATACAAGTTTCGCTTTGCCCAATTGAAAATGTCAAAACAGTCTCTCAACTTGGATTTTGTATAACAAAGCTCATACATTGCACAAGGCCCTTGCTAGATTTAATTATCGTATCTTAATTAGCTATGCTAATGTACTTTATATTGAAGTAAAAAACACTTGGATTAATTATACCTATACGTGGTTAAGTTAATTTGTATATTGATTATGATTTAGTTTAGATTAGTAGTGATCAGAGATAAAAACTTTTTTATTAATAAAATCATGTCCTATTTTGTTAGTAAATATATTATCCTAGATTAATTATTATAAATATATAAATTCCATTTGTAGTAAAAATAAATTAATTAATTAACTATCTTAAATTAATCAATTATCTATTTAACTATTTTTATAAGGTAAGTTATTTTCTTTTCTGGGGCAATGATATAATGTATACATTTTATTGGTTTGCCTTCTATGCGGCTACCTTTTTAGTATACTTGTTGAATGATTATGTGTTTTGTAAAAGGAAAATACTGGTGTGCTAAAACATTTTTACTATATATGATGTAAAGTGAACTGTGGCCACCAACCCTCCCCTTGAATTGGCATGTATCTCATTTTATAATTTTAGATAACCTCCATTTCAGGAGGTTGAGATTTCTCCAATATCATTAGAGGTGCAACTGGAGTGGGCCTAATCAGAGCCTGAATTGATCTAGCCTGCAATTTTACTTGGGCTAGGCATGGAATTTTAGTCTTCAGGCTGGGTTTGGGTCCAAAATTTTGGGTTTTCTTAACGTTTAGGCTGGGCTTGGTTATAGCGTTTGGGGAACTCGAACCCAGTTCAAATCAATTTGATTTTATCTCAAATTAAACCTGGACCAAATATATATATATACATACATACATACACATATAGACACATTATTTGCATATATACATACATGCATACACTATCCAGGTCCAACCCAAATGCATTAATTTTTAGTAAGGTATAAACTTGAATTGAACAGATAACCTTGGGCCCAGGTTTGAGTGCATGATTTATGGTTCCCGCACCCCCCTTCTACACGCCCTTTTTTGTTTGTTTGTTTGTATATCATCCTATACAAATTAAGACATAGAAGAAGATTGAAAGGGAGTACCATTGACTTGACTTATGAATAAATACCATCACCTAGAAAAAAAACCCTAAGAGAAGTAATTAATCAATGGCAAACTCTTATAAAATGTTAAATAATAGTTTCAGCAATTCCTTATCCCATAAAAGGGGCTTGAACTCTATATTTTCCATTCACAAAATATTTAATTAACACTCAAATCTCCCACTTTCTTAGAATTGTTTTTTCAAATCTGTCCTCTTCTCGACCACTAATGTGACGTGACAGTGGAAAAAGTCACTGATATTTGTCTGCGTGTGCCTGGATTGAAAGCTTTATTTTTGGCTTCTGTGTAATATTCCACACCTTAAGCTTAACGTTAGGGACTTGGAAAAATATCGATAGTTCATTCACTTGATTGACTTGGGATTAAACGGCTCAGCGTAGTAAGCTTTGATCAGTCGTACTTATATTTATAGTGGCGTGGGTCACGATGATTCCATTTCCAGGTACAACAGCATTCTGTTCCTTCCTTTTACTGAGGACGCATTTATCATCCGATCATGATTTGGCCCTTGTTGCTTCTTCATCTCATCCTACTACGGTTGGTCACGATGAACGCAGCAACAACAGGGTCGTCGACATTAACGTCTCTGACAAGGCCCGGCTGTCCGGAGAAATGTGGAAACCTCAGCATACCCTACCCGTTTGGCATCGGTGATGATCCAAAGTGTTTCTTGAACGAAGATTTTCATTTGATATGCAACACCACCGGTGAAACTCAATTGTCGTTCCACGACAATTTGCCCGTTTTGAACATATCTCTGCAAGGCCAACTGACCACCTCTGTTCCTGGAGCTGCCAAATGCTACCTGGACACCATCCCCAACAACAAATGGCAGGGGATTGGCGACTCTGGGGTTAACTTTTCAAATGCATTTAGGGTCTCGGATACCAGAAACAGATTGACCATCGTCGGTTGCGACACATCTGGTACTTTGTATGACTACAATGGCAAAGAGTTCTACGTGGGTTGCACCTCAAAATGCTTGAACGATACCAAAGTGATAATGGGCTTACCATGCAGTGGATTTGGATGCTGCCAGACCACGATACCCAAGGGTATCGCTGATTTTCAAATACAGATTCATAGCGTTTACAACTTCACAAACACACTCAATATTAGTAAATGTGGGATTGTTGTTTTGACCGATCAGGACGACTTACAGTCGAAAGTATCACACCTATGGGATGCCCGAAACCACGTGAATGACCTTGTAACTTCTGGCATTCGACGTCCAATAGTACTGGATTGGGCAATTCGAAACAACAATAAGTCTTGCGAGGAAGCACGAGGAATGAACAATTCTGCCTGCGGGAGAAACACATACTGCTCCAATTCCACAAATGGCCCTGGATATCTTTGTCATTGTTTGCAAGGTTACGATGGGAATCCTTACCTCCCCGATGGATGCCAAGGTATGAACTCAATTTCTAATTATTCTCTTGCTTTTCACTTAAGGCTCGCTCAGTTTGGAAGGAGTATAAATACAAATATGTTGACTGCAAAACCTTGTATTTTCTTCATATTTGCATTTCTACTCCTTCCAAACTGAGCTTAATTGCGTTTCAATATTGTCATAGGAGAACACTTGATGTCGTCAATATCGTTGATCGGGCAAGTAGGATTTGTCTGGATTGCCCATTTTCTCATCATTCAACGGTTTCGGTACCGTTTGAATTTTCTGTTTCTTGATATCCTCTGGATATCGTAAGTGTTAACCAGTTAAATTAATCAGCTGGTATTCATCAAACTTCTCAGAGTAGTATTGATTAATTGGTCAAAGTTCGGCCATGTGTTGGGAGTGCTTACCATAAAAATAAGTGTTTGAATAAGCACTTATTTACTTTTTTTTTATTCCTTTTGAAATAAATATTTTTTTTGAGCTTATTTCCTAAATATCAATAAATACTTAATAATTTGGTCCAATCCCAAATAAGTATTTATTTCAAATGAACACTTATTTTTAAACACTCCTAAACCTCTAAAAGAGCAGAATTTAGTTTAAGAACTAGACCTTAATTTAATTTATATGCATGCATAGTATCGGACGGGTCTAATCCAAACAAGACATGTGAGAAAGCAAACAGCAATTACGCATGTGGGAATAACACCAACTGCTACATCTCCAAAGAAAGCCCTGGATATATATGCCAATGTACCGAAGGGTTTTATGGGAATCCTTATCTTCCTGATGGATGCCAAGGTATGTCTTCACAAATTTTAATTTTTCCAGTTTTCTTCAAATTTTACAATTATTTAAGTAGGAAAGAAAGGCAGGCATCTTATATGTCTTCACAAACTTTATTGATTTCTCTCAACAAATTTGTAATTCTAATGATAACATGATTAACCGGCGTAGCCTTTCCTTTATAAAGTCTTTACACCTCTCAACCCAAATCTCCCTAAATAATAATGAAGGATTTGATTGTGTTGATAGCTCTTTTTTTTTTGCAAAGGTTCCACTAATCAATGGCTCTGTCTCTAGCATGCTTGAGTTTAGGGCTGATCATGGGTCGGGTGGGCCAGGTTGAGAACTAATGATAAGGGTTGGAAGCTAGGCCTAAGCCTGGCCCAGCCTGTACCCTCTAAATCATAAGCCCAAGACCGGTTCTATATAGGCCTAGGCCAGGTTTATGGGCTTTTTGGGCCTAACGAGTAAAGACTTTAAGCCCATGAAATGAAATAATAAAATTTAATTTATTTAAATTTGTAAATTAAGTAATATAAAAGAATAATACATACAAAAAAAATACACATGGCCCGAACCTCATTTAATTGTTAATATCGTTTTATAGGAGAAGGAAAGGCCTTCATTCTCTTTCTTGAGGAATGTGGGATTTGGATCAACACTAAATAATTAGTGCAACAATTGAGTGTTTTCCATGTCCCACATTGCTTAAGGAATGAGGATGAAGGCTATATATAAAACTTTTCTTAAGATAATAATTCTCATAATTGAATTGACTAGACATATGTGTTAATACATTATACATTTCAAGAATAACTAGCCCTAGCTGAGTTTTCGAAATGCTTAGAGAAAAGATGATTGAAAGATTCTTCATTCCACAACCTTACATTTGAACAACCTAAAACGGTAGGGTGTGTAATTTTCGACATAAAACTGAATTAATCGGTTCTCAGGATAATCAGGTCTAACCTGATCGATTAAATTATAATATATATATAATATATATATATATATATCAAAAACCAGAACTTTCCTAAACCAGAACCGACCCGACCGCTTTGAATCCGTCCCTTTGACAGCCCTACAAACCAACATCCCTACAAGAATCCGTCCCTTTGACAGCCCTACAAACCAACGTCCCTTTGAATCCGAATTCGTGGAGTGCAATCTAAAAATCCCATAAATGAAATGATAACATACTCGGATCTCATTAATTTACCTTCGTATGGTCACATTAGCCATCTGAATTTTTAATTTTCTCTTAATCTGAAAAATAAACAGCTTGTAATTTAAAAACATTAATTTGTATGCATAGAATTGGACGGATCAAATGCGAACAGGACATGTGAAAAAGAAAGCAGAAATTACGCATGCGGGGAGAACACCAACTGCTCTATCACCAACAGCAGCCTTGGATATAGTTGCCAATGCATGCAAGGCTATCATGGGAATCCTTACCTCCCCCATGGATGCCAAGGTATGACTTTGTTTTCATTAACTTTTGATGAAGAAAGCTTCACCGAATATATTTGCTCAATGGCTTATCCCGTAATGAGTTTATGGAAATTAATATATATTTTGTTGTGTATTGCTTTTATGCTTAATTTGTTCAACTTGAATGAAAAAACGAAATTAAAATGAGAAAATGATGACTCGATAACAGCAACTTTGACAATGCCAGATACAAGGCCTGGGTGCCAAAGCAAATGTGGGAATGTTAGCATCCCATACCCGTTTGGCCTAGTGGGAGATGATCCAACCTGTTTCAAAAATGATGACTTCAAGTTATTCTGCGACACTGCCATCCTTCCTCCAAAATTGACGTTTTATGGCGATTATAAGGGAGATGACCATACCATTCTCCATATATCACTTGATGCTCATCAACTAACGACTTCCATTCTGGGAAGCGTAAGATGTTACACGGGTGAAGATTATAACATGGACGGCTATGACGTTGGATATTCTTTTCCAAACACATACAGGCTCTCCAATACCAGAAACAGATTCATGGCAGTCGGTTGCGACACGTATGGCGAGTTGTATGATTACGAGGGCAATGTGTTCTATGTCAACTGTCTATCGTCATGCTTCAACGATACAAAAGTGACAGCTGGTTCATCTTGCGGTGGTTTTGGTTGCTGCCAGACAACCATACCAAACGATCTTAATGAGTTTTTAGTAAGCATAGGGAGCCGTAACGACTTCAAATACACATGGAACATTAGTAGATGTGGGTTGGCTGTTCTTATGTCCGACGCCCAGGATTCATTATTTGACTCACAAGTTTCACAGCTCTGGGAGATGAGAAACGATGTGGAATACCTTCTAAATGTCCGGATCAGCACTTCCATAATTCTGGACTGGGCAATACTTAGAAACCAGAGTTGCGAGGAAGCACAAAGAGACGTGGCTGGGTATGCCTGTGGGAGTAACACCTATTGCACCAACTCCTCAAATGGCGCTGGATATCTTTGCAATTGCCTGCCAGGTTATCAAGGGAATCCCTATCTCCCCGATGGATGCCAAGGTATGGTATTAATTAAGTTCAAAGAATAATTAATCTTCTTTTACTTTAAAATTCAAATACAAATATTAAAATTATGAAAGTAGCATGATAAATGCCTTGCTGTTTTGTGTCACATGGAACGGGTTCTATACGGGTTTTGTTCGACCTAAACCCGATCCTATGCGCAATAACACGACTTGACTAGTTGGAATAGGTTCACCAAACCCGACCTGACCCATCCAAATAATAATATATTCCAGCATTCTCTCGTATTCCTGTAGGTTAGTCTTAACCCGAAAGTTAATAACAATTACCCGAACAAGATCCCATAGTCGTGTTAATAACAATTAGCAATCTGAATTTTCAGTATCTCCTAATAAGAAAAATAGTATTTAAAAGCATTATTTTTGGGTACGTAGTGGTAGACGGGTCAATTGCTGCCAAGAGCAAGACATGTGAGAAGGCATCCATCAACTATGCATGCGGGAAGAACACCGACTGCTCCAACTCTACCAACAATCGTGGATACATCTGTCATTGTATGGAAGGTTATCATGGGAATCCTTATCTCTCCAACGGATGCCAAGGTATGTTGTCATTTATAACAATTCCAATGGATGCAAAGGTATGTGGTCATTTATAACAATTCCCTGTAAGAGAAATGTAGTACAATTGGAGTAATTAGACTTGCTCTTGATTACACCATCTGATACTACAAGAAATAGAGGGGCCATATATTCAGTTTAAACTGCCAGCTGTCGATATCTGAAAAACTTCTAATCAGTTAATTGGAATCGTAAATTTAATTTTTCCTATATCATATCTTTTTCTATATCATAGCTAATTAGGTGTTATTTATTGGTCAAAACTTTTTCTATATCATATCTTTTCGTTTCCACTTAGACAAATTTAATTTTTTCATTTTGTAAAAAATACATACTCAACAGTTAAGTTTTGATCTCCATCCTTATCCACCTCTCTTCATGGAAAATGGAAAATTCAGGGCCATTCAAACCGGTAACCGGACCCCTAACCGGTTCGGTTTTAAAAACTAAGGCTTTAACCGTGTTACTTTACCTTGTCTCATAACAACTTGTGATGATGACAATTGCAACAGTCTTTCCAACATCTCCAGAGACAAAGCTAGGTTGTCAAAGCAAATGCGGGAATGTTAGCATTCCATACCCGTTTGGCCTCGTTGGAGACGATCCAACCTGTTACAGAGATGAATTGAAATTGTTTTGCAACACAGCCGCTGACCCTCCGAAACTGATGATGTATGGCCCTGATTATGCTGAATATGGTGATGAGATTGTTTTAAACATATCACTGCAAGGTGAATTAACTTTCTCCTATTGGGCTGCTGTCGAATGTGATATGGGGGAGAAAACATACCGCTCCGAGACCAGAATTCCGAAGGCATATAGATTCTCCAACTCCCGGAACAAACTTACGGCTATTGGTTGTAACACACATGGCGTCCTAGAGTCGTCCGCCGAATGCGTTTCATTTTGTGGCTATGACACAGAGGTGACAAATGTACATTGTAATGGCACCGGATGCTGCCAGAAGGAGATACCTGAGGATCTTGATTCATTTGATATATCAGTTGACATTTACAAGAATGAATCTACAACAGCCTACACTTGGAATATGAGCAAATGCAGCATGGCCTTTCTGTCTGACAAAGACTGGTTTAACTCAAGTGCTTCTAATATATGGAATTCAAGAAATGAATTGGACTACCTTGTAAACGTTGGGTTCAGAACTCCAATAGTACTTGACTGGGCAATTCGAAGCAATACTTCTTGCGAGGAAGCACTACAAGTGACCAGCACCGACTATGCTTGCGGGGACAACACCAATTGCATAACCTCCACAAATGGTCCGGGTTATCTTTGCCAGTGTAAGCAAGGTTTTCAAGGGAATCCTTATCTCCCCAACGGCTGCCAAGGTACGGATTCATTATATTCTTTTTTTATTCGTCAGTATTTATATTTAGATATAGAGACAAGTTACAACCTTAGGATCAATTGTCGGGTCGGATTTCAGCTTGGCTTAGGCTTGAACTACCACTGGCCTAGCCCAAAATTACATACACGAATCATAAATTTAAGTCATCAAATGTGATATTATTTCCATTAGTTTCTAATGATCTGAACTAGAATCGAATATTTGCCCTTTGATAAAATTATGTCACACGTCCCACAAATGTACCAAAATTTGTGGTTTGAGAAAGCCATTGCAATAATGACTCATTTCTTCTAACTTCTGATATTTTCTGATTTGTTGTAAAATTTACAACACTTAAATATTTGAGCTAATGCTTTGTTTATTATCGTTCTTTTGCCAGATGTAAACGAATGTAATGATCCAAAAGGAAATCCTTGCATAGGATCTTGCTTTAATACAATTGGATCATACAATTGCCCATGTCCAAAGGGTACGCATGGTGATGGTAGGAAAGATGGGCAAGGTTGCAAGAAAGCTTTCCCTGTAATTAAGGTCATCCTAGGTAATGCTCTTGTCCTTATGCAATTTTCTGCAGGCATGCAGTAGCAAATTTCTCGCTTCTGTAGTTACATTTTGAACTTTGAACACACAACACCACCTTGACTGCAACTTTTCACATGATAAAATAACATGTTTTTTTTGCTTCATAGCAACTTCCAGGAAGTCCCTCAATCATGTATATGTCCGGGATGCTGTAAGGGTTAAACCAAAAATGAGAAAAAAATAAATATTACATAGATTCTGTCAGCTCTATGATTAGTTCTTTTTTTCATAAAAAAGGTGATTTTATTAGTCAACTTATGAGATGTTGTTCCTTGAGAAAATTACAACATATATAACAGTGGTTATTCTGTCATTAACTAATGATTGATATATATATTCTATGCAGGTATAAGCTTTGGCATCTTCTTGTTACTCATCTGTATTTCTTGGCTGTACTTGATCATAAGGAAAAGAAAGCTCATGAAATTGAAAGAGAAATACTTTGAGCAAAATGGTGGCTTCCTTTTACAACAACAATTATCTAATGGAGGTTCAAATCTCTTAAAAATCTTCTCAACCGAAGAGTTAAAGCTGGCAACCAATAATTATAATGAAGAGTGCGTCATAGGCCAAGGTGGACAAGGTACGGTTTACAAAGGCATTTTACCTAATCATCAAGCTGTTGCCATTAAAATGTCTAGAATAATGGTTAACGGTTTGGGCCGGTAGACGGATTTAGGTGAATCCATTTAACTTTATTTAAATAGGCCATTAATGAATTGATGAATTGGATAGGTTATATTGAAACTCAACCCAAATCCAAACCCACCCAATTGCCACCCCTACATTAATCACCATATAGGAGAGGAGGATTAGGTAATGGTGCTGAGCTACCAGAATTAGAGGCGGTTGATCAAGTGTCAAAAACTGGGGGTTTATTTTTTCTTGGTGGTCAACATAGGGCAAAGGATGTTTTTAGCAAAGTCGAGCAGGATGCCATGCATTCGTCAAGCACAGCCCAAAAGCAAAAGGGTTCAAGTTGCTAGGCGTGTTAGTTTTTGTTAGCTAGCTAGGGTGATGGTAAGGTGCCGATGAATGGTTGTATGGATGGAGTTCTTGTTGTTGAGGGGCGGGATCTTTAATTGGGTAGGTCGCTTGTGTTTTGAGTGTTTTTTGGACCCGGTGAGATCACTACTGTTGTACCTTGGGCTGATATATCTTGTATACTGTACATTATAGTTCAATTAAACTCTTAATTTGGATCTAAATTTATAAAGAGGTATGTTAAACTTTGAGATTTGAGATCAATTTTTAGAATTCAAAAATGTGTTCAGATGTTCAAATGGAGAACCAAAGTAACCTTCGAAAACCAAAAACACCATGTTCAAATGTGATCAACTCAGTGAACTGAACCCAATCTTAATTATCACTGTTTTACGAAAAGAATGTAAAAACACCATGTAGCCAACTTATGCCGAAACCTATACCATTGTTTTCTCTTTAAAACTTTCCACTTAAAATAATATAATTCTAGCAAGGACCTGTGGGATTCAAGGGATTTGTCAAGGGAAAGTGTAACAACAAGCATCAATAACCATTACAAGGAAGGAATGCAATATTGTTTAAAATAATTCATCTTTATATTACTAATTTGTTACAAAAATAGTTTAGTAATTTGTGTTAATTATATTAATAATTTTTAACAAAAATAGTTAGCTACTACTAATTATTTAATAAAATAATTAATTTTTCATATTATCTGTTCATGTTTTATTTTATTTACTATACTATATTAATGATTAAATTTTACAATTTTTTGTAAATGTTACTTAAATATTAGTAAATATATAAAATTTGGTTGTAGTCATAATTAAATTAATCTATATATTACCATTTTTAGTCATAATTAAATTAATCTAAGCCTGAGCTCAAGTTTTAAGACTTCGGGTTGGGCTTTGGTTGATCCTCGACTTGACCCTTCCCCTAACTTGCACCCCTAAGAGCAATGTGACATTTGTAATTAGACTGAACCAAACCGAGTACAATCCAAGCATGCATTATTTTTGGGTTTTCTTACTATTTAGATAAAAATTATTAAGATTGAAGCTGAATGGCTATGGGGATGGGCTACCCACATTGTATAGCCTAATGAACCAAAAAAACATAAAAGATCTCAGGCCAAATCATTATAGTGTAGTTATAGTTTTTAAGGTTTCCTAGCCCAGCCTAGCCCACACCCCCAAGCATAATAATGTTTGTTTAGGCTTGGGATAGGTACCGGATTGCCTATGTTAACTAAGGTATGATTCTTTTACAAATTAAAATTTCTACGTAATTTTAGTTTATTATAAAAAATACATAAAATTTCTGATCTATATATTTATATGAAACTTGTTATCTAAATATATATGTATATAACTAAGGTTCAAAATATTGATACATATCAGGCTATATCAACTGATACGTATCGTATCGAGGTTGGGTCGACAAGTGGTTCAGAAGATAGATTGCCCTTAAACCAGCCCCTATGAACCATATTTGAAAAAAAATAAAATAACAAAAAAAAGAGTACCAATACAGTGTATACACACTATCAACATATCACCCTCTATCAATATTTTGAACCTCATATATAACTTCCAGGTTGAGCTTAGTGGTTGCTTAGCTTGGACCTACCTAGTAGGGCCATTAATAGACTCCAAAAGTCTGATACCTGATTTGACTCTAAATCTGAAAATCCTGGATTTGGATGTTAGAACTAGTATGTAATTAATAATTGGATCAAATGTGGATTTAACATCATTCGGTTTGCCTAAAATCCAAGTTCAATAAAAATTATTATTTTATGTATATATGTAGTATAATTATGTATACATAAAGATATTATGTACAATTATATAAATTTATAATTGATAAATTTAATATTTTATATTTATATACATTTATTATACATATACACTTTAAAATAATTAAGATTTTAAATTTTTTTTTGTCATTTTAAACACAATAAAATGGTTGTAGATTAAATTTGCATTTGATCCCAAATCTAACATAATAATTAGATGTAGATGTGGAGATGGAGATTTCATAATTGAATGTGGATGTGGGTCCACTAGGATCCGATCTAAATTTGTTCAATTTAAAACACTACTACCTACAATATTTGTGGGCTAGGTGGAAATCTATGCTAGACCTAGCTCAGAAGAAAATAATTGCTTGAGCATAAAAATTTATAGGTCTAGCTAGGTTAGGCTAAATTATAAACTATTATCCCTTAGTAGAAGGAGCCTTATGATATTTCTAATCGTGCCATTATTAGATTTATTTTTTAATTAAATTTTAAAATTTTTATTTGGAATGCAAATGGTTTGTTTTATTACTTTTAATAAATTTTATAGTTATTATTTTATTATTACTATTATTATTATTATTATTACTTATCCTATTATTTTTACTTTTCCCCTTTTCTTTTTTCATTTTAACAAAATTATACATTTAGCTTCAAAAAAATTATTTTTAATTGTCTTATTAATATTAATTATTTTAAATATAATTCAACGCACTTGAATTTTTAATTTGTGAACTACTGATTTTTATTAATTTCTTAATTTTTAATAGTTCCTAGATAAAAGCTTAGTAAAATTTAATATTTTAATAATTTTAGTATATTTTATTAAATTTAGTTTTTAGGCTTAAATTATAATTTTATGACAATTAACCAATTAAATAAAATTTGAATATAAAACAAATAAATGAGAGTAGAATTTGTGGACGTGATGTGGACCTGGGCCTGAGTTGGATTGAAATGATCACCCCTGAGCAAATTTCTTTTGATTTATTAGATTAATGACGATAGGTTAGAAAATAAAATATAAAAGGCGTATCAGCTTGTATCGATTTTCTTTTTGTTTTATTTTTTCGAATCTAGTTCAAAGGGGCCGGTATAAGGCTAGTCTACCCCCTAAAAGACTCGCCGACCTAAAACACCCCCTATATGGGAGAATCCAAAAGGCCTCGTTACAATATGTATCAGTGGTACGACCTGATACGTATCGATATTTTGAACCTTGCTCTTAACTACATCAAAAGTTTTGTTTTAATAATGGGTTTAGGTGTTTTTAGGAGCGAGCTGCAAGAGTTCAAGTATTCAATGATTGTCTCAAATTTTTCTATCTTAGAGGAGGTCACTTGGGAGTGCGAAGTTTTCCTCAAGTTTTCCTCAGATTTAACGTTAACGTGGAAGCAGACTCCAAATGCCCAAATTCCATTAAGTGGACATTTTGAGTTACCCCCCCCCCCCATATCTCTTTCGCTCTCCATCTCTCTTTGTAGTTAACCAAACATAGGATCCCATTCTCAGCTCTCCCTTTCTCTAAGTCTCAACTACATCCCCCTCCATCATATTCGGAAGGTGGTTTTTAAATGTTGAATCTCAACTAGCCATCTACCACTAGACTCAATATATTGAATTTATACATGGGAGAAGAGGCTCAATTGAAATATATCTTTGATTAAATCAGTATAAGTTGGGCACGAGTTTCAGTACAAAACCTACACAGATATAGTATTGACATTTTTTCCACTATTTCACCTAGTTGAGAATTTGATATGTTTGAACTTAAAAACTCTAGGGCTTGTGATGGTGGGGAACGAATATAATTCCACCCTCAGGGCATGGGTTTCCAACAACACCACAGCAGTAGCAGCAGTAGCAGCAACAATGTCATCTCTCAAAGAATGGGACCCATGACTCGATCTCACTCCACCAAGCCAAAAACCCATCACATGATTGACTTCTAACTCAACTTCCCAAGACCGGAGAGCCCAAACAACCCTATTTTGATTTATTGACCTCCTATTTGGGAATTCCAATACTATATATCAAATTATTGGGATATGGAGGAGAGTGGAGTTGTTAGAACTTGGGATGTGAGAGAGAGTAAACTAGGTAAGATATAGTTGTAGCAAATGGCAAAGGCTCAAGATGTTGGAAAAATGGGAACTTGTATTGGTTTGTCCCCAAATGTAGAAGCTTAGTCCTATTTAAATTGGAGCCAAGTCAATGGAGCAAAAGCCAACTGACATTCTATATAGTTTCTTTACATTTTCTAGAGGCTTGGAGATTTAATTTCTAGTCATACCTGATAATTAGTTCTAGAAGTTTGAATTTCTGGAAAACTTCTAGAAAGTGGATTATTTTTTTAACACTCCTCCTTAATACACTTTCTTGTAACTCCTAATTTCTCTTGTAACAACTCAAACTTTGAATAAAGTAATGCCTTTGTGAAAATTTCTACTAATTATTCTTCAAAGTTGTAGTGCTTGAGCTCAATTTCTCCTTTGCTAGTGTCTCTCGTAAAAAGTGGTACTTGATTGCAATGTGTTTCGTTCTGCTATGGTATACTGATTTTTTGCCATTGCTATAGCAAACTTGTTGTCACAATAGATCATTGTCGGTTCCTTTTGCCTTTCACCCATGTCTTCGAGTATTCTTCCTAGCCATATAGCTTGACTTGTTGCTACCGCTGCTATGTATTCAGCTTCTTCGGATGATTGTGCCAATGTGTCTTGCTTCTTTGATACCCAAGAGAATATTCCAGAACCTTGTGAGAAGGCATAGCCTGAGGTACTCTTCATTTGGATTTGTACCAAATGAAGTATTCTTTTATGCCTTCCAAGTATCTTAGTATCCTTTTTGCTGCTTCATAGTGAGCTTGACTTGGGCTTTGCATAAACCTTGAGAGTAGACTTGTTGCATACATAATGCCTGGCCATGTAGTTGTGAGGAGTAAACTCCCAATAAGACTTCTGTAGATTGAGGCACCAACCTTCTTTGAACTATCTTCTTTCTTGAACCTCTCGTTTGTAATGAGTGGTGTAGCGACCATCTTGCATCCTTGCATCTTGAACTTCTTCAGTAGGTTCTTGATATATTTCTTTTGTGATATAAAGATACCTTCTTCATTGATCCCAATACCAAGAAAGTAGTGCATTATTCCGAGATCACTCATCTCAAATGTCTTCATCATATCTTTTTTGAACACCTTAATCATTGTCTCATCGTTTCATGTATACATGAGATCATCTATGTATAGAGAAGTAATGAGAGTGTTATATTTACCTTGGGTCTTGATGTATAGAGTAGCCTTACTTTGACTCCTAATCCTTGATTGATGAAGTAACTATCAATCTGATTGTTCTATGCTCGTTGTGCTTGCGTTAGGCCATAGAGAGCTTTCTTCAATCTTAGTACCTTGTCTTCTCGTCCTTTTACTATAAACCCTTGAGGTTGCTCTACATATATTTCTTCCTAGAGCACTTCATTAAGAAACGCCGACTTAACATCAATTTGATAGATCTTCCACTTCTTCTATGACACTAATGCTACTAGTGTTCTTATAGTGTCTAAGTGTGCCACCGAGCAAAGGTTTCATTGTAATCTGTCCCAAGCAATTGTACATAGCCTTTAGTGACTAGTCTCGCTTTGTGTTTTTGTATTAAGCCATTAGGGTTGAGCTAATACCCACTTAACTTCAATCACTTCTTTGTCTTGAGGACGATCCACTAATTCCCATGTCTTATTTTTCTCAATCATATTGATTTCTTCCTTTATCGCCTTTACCCATACTTCTTGTTTTGTTGCTGCTTCAAAGCTTTCAAGCTCCATAGTTACAAAGTTGCATGTCAAATATATCTCACTAAGTGAAAGGAGGGAGAGATCCATCGTATGGACGCCAAGAATGCAGCGGAACAGGGTGGGCAAATTTCAAATATTTTCTCTCCTCCCTTCCAACTGAAAATCATATTCCCTGATTTTATAATACAATATTCAAGGATCTAATCAAACCAACGTCGGTGTTCATGCCCAAAGAATACTCCCAAGATCTGCTCCCACTGAAGATGACGCAGTGATACTGGAATAGAACCAGCAATGTTCGTCCTACGAACCAAATTCTTCACAAGAATTCGATGGAAGCGAAGAGCACCGTACACAATCAGCCTTTCAGCAAAGAATGATATCAAGAATACCTACTTGATCTTTCCCTCTCAAAGAGATCGAACCAGGCAGTGAATGGCGACGGCTGGAGGAGAACTCTAGAGATGAAGTTGGCGTATTTGCTTTTCTTCTCTCTAGGGTTTCTAAGATCCTATCTCAAATTGCAGGAGGATTTTTCCGCTAAACACTTCGTTCGAATTCTTGTAATTCAAGATTAGGGTTTCTCCTCTTTCTTAGTGATTAAGAAACCTCCAAATCCTATTAGGAGTTATCCCAATCCAAATCTGTATTTGGATATGTAATTATCTTAATCCTATCTACAGATTAGGTCAGCCCACTCTTGATCTCATCAGGAGGTTACCAGATTCAAATCTTTATTTGAATTTGGTCTCCAAGAATGGATAGGGTCAAGACCCAATCCTTTGGCTTGCCCTAATCTCAAATCCGTCCCTTTAAGTGGGTAATTAAATCAGCCAGTTCGATATGGGCTTTAGGCCCAATATGTATTAAGTGCTCAAATGGCTTCCAAACTGCTGCCCAGTTGAGCTTCTTTGTATGGCGTGGGACCCAAGCATTGATCTACACATCAACCACTTGGATTCGGCCCAGCCTTTGTTACAAGGCCTAACGAATTCACTAAAGAGCCCAGTGAACGCCCTGAACCCATCACATGGACTCTTTGGGCCCAACACTTACATTAAGTGGTCCCTGGGTCAAGCCATCTTATAAAAACCCAGGGACTGTGGGCAGATGCAAGATTAACCCATCAGGTATAACCCTAAATGGCCTTACACTTAACCTCTCAACCCATAATGGTCAAACACTGCCCGACAAGAGAGGACCTCTCCCTCGGCTGCAAGGAAGAGTGTTGCACTCTCTGCTCATATGGATCCCGGGAATTAAAACCATTTGCAAACATTTTGAAACCGTATATATCTATATATCTTATATATAAATTTTGCAAAACAAAATTCCAACGATTGAAATCAACTACCGGCAGTTTGGCTTCCATTAGAGAGAGTGCATCCCCGATCATTACCTTTGTCCGGCAAAGGGGTTGATCATGTCACTATGATCACCCATTCAAATGAATTCTCAGACTGTCCCAACATACCTAGGTTTTGACCCCCGCTAAGGATCTCACTGATTGACATATTAAAGACAACCCAATCCGATACCTAGTGCAGTATCATAATCGAGTCTAGGGGTCAGGTGTAACTTTTCAATTTTACCCATCAATCACTAAGGTCCAGGGCAATACTGGAAATCTGGTCTGGTTCAAAGATTTAAGTAATCCTACACTACATGTGCTTTGGGTCTCACCCTGGCAGCTGAGACAGGCCACCCCAACACTTGGTAGCACACCAATGTCAGCCTTGGTAGGATAAATCTCCCCAGACTTATCCAACGGCTGTGAACATTCTAAACTAACACGAGTCTCATTAAGTGTCCAGTTTAAGGGTCTTACACAGAAACATACCGCACAACATGAATCAAACATGCAGTTTATTCATTTACACTAAATGTCAAAAGTACATCAAAACTGATTGGAGCTAAGGGCATACAAAACTGTCTAACACTAAGTGGCCTCATCCTTCTTGGTGGCAATTCTAGAGATAACTCTTCTTGTTCTTCTACTATTGTGGCTGATGATGGAGTTGATAGTGATATTGTAGATTCAGGACTTTTTTATCCTTCTTCTCATTCATTAATAAAAGGCCTTAGTTTTTGTACTTTTGGTACCATGATGTTATGTATCTCTACTTTTTCTTCTTTCCAGTTCCATGTAGCATTCTCATCAAACTCTACATCTCGAATCTCGACTAATAATTAGCTTCTTGCTCTTTAGGCTATAAATTCTATAGTCTTTTGATTACATATTATATCCCAGGAATATTCCCTTTTTTGTCTTATCTTCTAGCTTGTTCCTTTTTCCTACTGGAATGTGAACATAGCAAATGCATAAAAAAACTCTCAAGTGTTGTGTCGACGGCTTGCTTCTGCTCCAAGCTTATATAGGAGTCTTGTTTTCTATTGCTCTTTTTGGACATTTATTAAGTAGATAAACTGCAATATATATTGCTTTTGCCCAAAAAATCTTAGGCATGCCTTGTTCCAAGAGCATTGATCTTTCCATCTCCATTACTATTCTATTCTTCCTTTCTGAAACTCCACTCTACTTTGGAGCGTAGGCGATGGTCAACTAATGCTCCAAGACTTCATCTTTGCAAAACTTCTCAAATTCATAAGAAGTATATTCTTTTCCTCTATCACTTTTGATCACCTTTATGCTTTGGCCACTTTGTTTTTCAACAAAATTCTTGAACCTTTCAAAAATCTTAAAGACTTTTGACCTTTCATACATAAAATAAACCCATGTCATTCTTGTATAATCATTGTTAGCACCTGATTTTTACTCAGTTCATCGTCTGAACCTTCAATTCACCCCAAACACCCCATCAAACCCTTCGGACCTCTCCGAAACACTTAAAACCTAAGAAACCCGAGTTCCACCCAAAAAACCCTTAAATCCACCATCAAACTTGTTTGATACCTATCCGATGGCCTCGATTGACCCCTACTTATATCTCAACCATCAGATTAGACATAACCATCAGACCTAGGACCTCCTAAAATACCTACCTATAAAATTTCAACTCAAGATTCCTCCATTTACCCCTTCATCAAGCAAAGATTCCATTTTGGCCAATCTCATTAACCTAAACACTCAGAACCCAGATCCCCTTGATCTTGATACATTTGAACTCATCAAATCACACCATTAAACTTTGAACACATCAAAACACCTACCCATAAAGTTTCAAAACTAGATTCCCCCATTTGTTTGTCAATTAAACAAAGATTTCGTTCTAAAATATCCCGTTAACCTAAATTCCTACGATCTTGACCCCCAAGACTAATCAGACATCACCATTAGATTCCGGACACTCCAAAACATCACTTTGCCAATTTTCACCAAAATACCCCCCATTTACCTTTTTCCATACCAAGATTCTGTTTCAAGGCTCTAGATCAGCCAAATCCCAAGTCCTTCTGATTTTACCAATCATCTCAGACTACCCAAAAACTCTACCCTAAGAAATTTCATCCAAAACAGACCTTGTTTTCCCATTGATCATACCTAGATTCTGTTTCGAACCCCTAGATTAGCTGAATCAAGCCTTTTCCAGATCTGTCCGATCTGGGCCTATATGGCCCAATCCAACCCCACTAAATAGCTCAGGACCTCCAAAAACCTCACCCTACCAATTTTCACCAAGAACACCTCCAATTTACCTATCCATCGGAAAAGATTCCATTTCCATCAATCTCGCTAGTTTACTAGCACAAAAACCTCTTTTTGGTCGAACCAATCTCAATCCTCCACTTTTCTTTAAACCAAAGCCACCCATCATTGCACCAAACCCCAGTTTAACCGATTAATCCCTCTTTGACTCGCGTACCCAAACCACCAATTTCACCCTAGTTTGTCAAAAATTCATGAAGTTGTCCCTGGACACTCTTTAAAAAGAGGTGTTGGACGCTTCCTTTTTGGCAGAAAAACAAGGAGGAGAATTGAGGGGGAGGGCTCTGAAGGGGTAAGAAGCTGTTCATCCCCTACTTCACTCATCACAATGGTATCAAGTTTTCATCATCAGTTTTTCGTCGTTAGCACTAATTTCTCAAACATAGTGTGACGCGGGAATAAGCTAGTCATTGCCAGTAGCACCAGCCGATTATCAGGCCAAAATACTCGTTATGTCGAAGTAATTTCCTCTGGTAATCCCTTACTCTTCTCTTAGTTTTAACCCATCCTCCCTTGCTCAGATGCAATATTCGATGGCAAATCAAAGACGGTCAAATTTTAAGAGGCCATATAACGTAACCGCATGATGAGTCCCGGCAGTTATTATTTTGAAAAAAAAAAGAAAATAATAACCAATTGACCAGTGAAACAGGGGTCCCGCCAAAACAGCTATGTCGCACCAAAGGAGGGATTCGTTAAACATAACGACGAATATCTCTCACTTTAAATCATCCTTTCCTTGAATCTCGATGCCATATCTTTGTTCCTCCATTTAACATATCATTTGAGAACTGTGAGAAGCCATGCATAGAGTTCGATTTCAAGAGAACTGTGGATGTGAGAGTGGAGATTTCAAGAGAACTGTGGATCGGTTGTGAATATATGCTCAGAGAGAAGGATTTGAACCCACGAACTTGTGTATAAAGATTTGAAGATTTGAAACTAGAGGGTTTGAGTTGAAGCCAGGAGATTTGTTCCTGGTACTCCATTCCTGCTTGTGCGAATGATATTCATCTTCTCTCCTTTCTGATTTTATATTTTTTTCTTATGAGATATCTTTATTTATATATCTTCACCTCTCTTTCCCCTCATATGCAGGGATTTCATCCATCGGCCTCTAGTTGGTACCCCAATCTTTTGTGAAGCCCTAAATACAAGAGACATATTGGATTGTTGAAGCATAAACACGGCAGTAGGTCAAGCCAAATTCAAACGTAGGTATGTCAAAGCATAAAGAAATCATTTGTGGAATAAAGAATATATAGCTGTCTTCATGTTCAAATTTTTGGAGATGGAGAATTTAGGTTTCTTAAAGAGTTTTTTATTTAACATTTTATTGGGGTTTCTTCTTTACTGGTTATGTACTATTTTCTCGACTCATAGATTTCCCTTACTATCATCATCTTGTAAGAAAAGCCCTATTTGGTGGGGAAACTATAGGTGAAAACACAATAAAAATTGAAAGTGGCAATAATTTTTCTCTACTTCACTACAAAAACTAGATAATTCTCTACTTCACTAGTGGGTACTGTCACTACTATCAACTCATAGGAATTTCTTTTTCTGTAGAAAGTAGCCAAGGATTCATTAGGATCCAATTTATAAAGTGTTTTTGATCCCCACTCAAGTTGCACCCCTAATTTTAATTTTCTCATTGGTAAAAAATCTCAATTACAACTGATTGACTAAATCTATCAACCTTCAGCCTCAATAAGCGGGGCAATAGAGTTTTGTAGAGAGTCAGTCCAGATGAGGCAATCAGAGTAATAAGCACCTCACCCAAAAATAGAGCACACAACCTAACTCTCTCATCCTAACCCAATACAAGGTTTAAAAAATAGAAAAAAAAACCAATCATAAACCAACAAGACCATTGACCTACACAAATAGACGGAATACCAAAGTATTCTTTAAGCATGTAGCAACATTGCCATGCTTGGAAACTCATTGATGGTATTATAATCATAGAAGTTTTCTTCATTGATACCCTTATTAGCAATGAAGTTGGTACACTTGTTGCCTTGTTTTAATGTTTAAGAAAAGGAAAGGCTCATGCCAACACTTGTTTTCTTTATTTTTTGAAACATATATTGCTAGATGCCAACTTGCCAAGGGTGTGGGTATTTTCTCATTGAATATATCAAACAAACATTGGTTATCATTCTAAACCACTATTTCCAAAATGTTGTGAGATAAGAAAATCTGAAGGCCATCAAAGCATTAAATTTAGTACAAATAGAGGTTCCCTCACTTTAAAAATTATGGAAAGTAAGCTTCTTATAAAGTAAAATAGTCGCATGATTTTTGCACATTAATGCTTTGGTTGCACCCTAACCACAAGAATTGTTATTCTTTCAAATGATATGTATGCTGAATGGTATATAAAACTAGTGATATATCAAAAACTTAGATCTTTATTTTATAAAATTCTTATCATCTTGGCATTGCCTAGGAGCCCACCTAGGCAACTAGGTACCCCACTGTCACCCAGAATCACCTGATGCGTTGACAAGTATGATCAGCAGTTGACTTTAAAACAATTGAGCACATCAAGAGGGGGTTCATGTCTACAACCCTAGTTGTAGTGATCAAATCAAAAAGACCAGATGATTTGGTCTTTTGAATTTAAAACTATAGGAATTGTGTGTATATTTTATGGTCAGTCACAATAAAATGCTTCAACCAAGGCTGCAGAAAATGCATTTGGACCTGCTGGTTATTTATTAGTAGCTGACCATACTTACATGCTTGCTTGATGAATGTGCATTCAATTGCAGATCCAGCACTTGATCCCACTTATAGATAATCAGTAAATCAGGAGTAGTGGGCTAGGTGAGGTCTATAAATGGATTGCATTTAACAATATCTGAGTCCAATCTGAATATTGAAAAATGGCATCTGAATCCAATCCGAATTCTGATCAGATTTGAAGATCCTGGGTTCGAATTTGAATCCTAATGGACTTGGATCAGATTCAAATTTAATCCGACACTGCTTTAATTTTTAAAATACAGAAAAATTTAAAAAGTTGATAACTTTTTAATAAATTCATGTAAATATGACATACTAAATATATTATATATATTTTCATATATAATATACAATTATATTTTTTATAATTTCAAATGTGATTATCTAAATTTATATATTAAAATCAATGAATATTATAATATAATCGAATTTGGATTTTAACTGGATTGGATGGAGTTAAATCCACATCCAGTAATGCAGATTGCAAAATCCAAATACAATCCGATTATGTAAACACATAATCCTAATCCAAGATAATTGGATTGGATGTCAGAACAGACATCAAACTTTCAGAGGCCATTGACAACCCTAGGCTAGGTGAGGTATATTTTATTTTTCTGTACCACCATGCCATTGACAACCCTAATTGATCAGCTATAGAATTTAGTTCCCTAGGAACCCAATTAATGTTGACATGCAAGGAACCCAAGATGTCTCTAGCCTTTGTCAGATAGTGGGCTAACCTCCAAGGACCTCCATCCTTCTCTCCTAACCATTTTATTGTGTTTGCAGAGTTTTGTCTTTTGCAATTCAGAGACCTGTGAAGATAGCTAGAATTTCAGCCTTTGTTGAGTGAGATGTCCCTATCAAACTAGGGGTGTAAACGGATCGAATTCGAATCGGATCAGGCAATATCCGAATTTGAATCCGATTGGAAAATCTGATATCCGAATTCGATTTGATATCTGACGGATATTGAAAATTAATATCCGAATTTGACTCTGATTAAATATTTGAATATTCGATTCGATTCGAATTTGATTAATTAATTATTTTAGATAATTAGTAGATTTTGATCAAGAAGTACCTTAAGTCCTTGTTTGCTCATATGACCCAAACATTTGTGCCAAATCATGACGGAATCGGTCATAGCATTTGCAACGATGGCATCGCCGACCATGGTATCCCCAATCAAGTGGTATAGCCTCCCTTGTAATTTGCCTTTTGCAATTACCATAGCTCTTTTACTGATTTTCAATTGGCCCTTTTCTCCAGAAAACTTATAGTCGTCTTCATCAAACTTTCTCAGTGATAGGAGACTCTTTCGTAGTTCAGGAACATACCGTACACCAGAGATTGTACGAGTGGTGCTGTCAAACATAGTAATTCTAACGTCTCCAATTCCCACTATTTTGCATGTGCTATTATCGACCATGTAAATAGTTCCACCATCGCACGATTGGTATGTGTAGAACCAATCTCTGCATGGCGTCATATGGAAATAAGCACCAGAATCTAATATCCAGTTATGCTTTAAATTTTCACAAGAATCAATAGACAATACCTCACCATCTTCTGATGAATCACTTCCTTCTGCGATGTTTCCTTGGGAATTGTTTGAAGCCAGATCTTTGTCAGAGTTGGGCCGATTTTGCTCTTCTTTGGATTGTCGACAATCTTTTCGAAGGTGCCCCTTCTTATCACAATTCCAACACTTGAGTCCTTTCTTATTGCCTCTTGACTTGGATCTCGTTTGATTTTTGATAGAGCAATTTCCCTCATTCGATCTACCTCGTACCATCATTGCGTCAGCTAAAGAATTCTAACCAACTTTTCTACGAGATTCTTCCATAAGCAACATAGAAATAGTAGATTCTAATGACAGATCTTTAGTATTGCTCAAATTCATTATCAAACTATCCCAAGAGTCTGGCATAGAACAAAGCAAAAGAGCAACCTTTTCTTCGTCATCAATACGTACCTCTATAGCTGCTAATTTGCTTACTAGAGTGTTGAACTCATTCAAGTGTACTTGCAAAGAGGCTCCGTCCTTCATCCTCAAATTGTAGAGTTATCGTCGGAGAAAGATTTTGTTGGACATCGATTTTCCCTCGTAGAGATTCTGCAACTTGTCCCATAAACCTTTGGCAATGGTTCCCTCGGACACGTCGAATAAAACTGAATCTTCTAAAGCAAGAAGAATATCAGCCATGGCTATCTGGTTTTTCTTCTCAAAATCTTCGTATTTCATATCAGTAGGCTTATTCTCTTTTCCTTCAAAGGCAATTGCACAATCTTCTTTCACCAACACAGCATGCATCTTCAGCTTCCAAATTGCATAGTTGGATCCGTTGGATTTCGGTATATCGAACCGGGTAGAGCTTGAACTCGCTATATTCAACACGTGCAATACCGGAACAGCAAATACAGATTTTGGCAAAATCCTAGAATAGTACCGTGTGGCTTTGATACCAATTGTTGGAATTGCACAACAGAAATAATGTAATCTGTACATGCACAGAAATAAAATAAAAGCAAATAGTAATAAAGAAAGAAAGAAGAGAAAACACTAGATTTACGTGGTTCGACAAAATTGCTTAGGGCCACGGACAGCAATTCGGAGCTTCCTTCTTACTATAAACAGGAGAAGATACAAAGATGGTCTTACCGGAATCACACTTGTATCCGACACTCAATACTCCTCTCAACACACTATATACACTATACACTGAAATGGAATGGAGTATATGATGAACTAACATAAGAGGGACCCCTATTTACACTTGAACTTAGAGGTATAATGGGGTGTTTTAAAAATTTTCTTCATAGTTAAACAAACCACAATCAGTGATTTACAAATGGTGTGATTTACAAATGGTGTGCCACCGCCACCAAATAGAATGGTGGGCACAGCTCGGTGGGCCACCGACTGGCCCACCTTTTGCTTTTCAACTGTGTTGACGTAGGGTTAGTTAATAAGGTGATTTGTAGCTCTAATTTAATGATCACCCGAGTGTCAATGTACCAAAACAGGAAGCATGGTTACAACAGTGTCAAAAAAAATCGAGGGTCCGCATCTTTCTTTTGAACTAAGTCGTTGGACTAAGGTGACATGGAGAAGACACTTGCCTTCGGTGACCAAAAATGTTCAAGTGCGACATTGACTTTTAGTCTTTGAATCTGAGCTGAAAGCCATGAGGGTGCTTAATCTTAATCCACTGTAGCTCAACGGTAGGAACCTTTCTTTGTTGCCATGGTCTCTAGTTTTGACGAATTTCGATTAGCTAAAGGCATTAGCCATGTAGTGGGCAGTGGAACCGATGATAATACATCACGCTAGTGAAAAATTATGTTGTGCCCCATGTATTTTATTTTATGATTACTGTGAGTATTATTATTATTAGTGGTTCTAATTTCTAAATTAATATTAATGAACAACTATTTCATTCAGCTAAACCTATCGGGCTTTAGATGAAATTGAAAATTTTGAAAGATATCTTAAATGGTGAGTGAAGATTTTTGGCATTGGGCCTCCTTCAAATAGATAGGGGAGCCTCTAGGGGATTTGCTGGCATAAGCACCAAAAACTGAGTAGAGAAATCTAGAGCCCCTGACAATCCTTTTCTAGTCAAGATATCCCTAATTTATTCCAAATTTACTAAAGCTAGTGGTCAATAGTAGTGGAAGGACCTTTGATTTAGAATAGGAAGAAATTTAGAAAACAATAAGTTCCATTCTCCCTTTACTAAATTTACAATAGGAAGAAATTTAGAAATTTGATCATTTTGATTTTGGTTGAGCTATGTTGGTCTTGTTGCTGTTTAGATTGAAAGTAAGCGTCCTTGCTGTTTGTTAAATCAACCCATAGTTAGGGGTGTTCATAGTTCGGTTAACCAAACAGTGAGCACATATTTTAACCAAATTGGTACCTTCCGATTTTGCATGGTGCCAAATTGAAATAGACTGAATCAATAGGTTAATCAGATGATTGGTTCAGTTTTTGGTTTTTATGTATAAAAATATATATAATATAAATCCATGTTTTAAGAAAATGTAACATATAATTACATTCTACATATAATGTATATTTGTATTGTTTTATGTCTAATCAAATTTTTTTTTTACGGATTTTCAATTTGGTCTTTTTCTTAGGGTAAAATACTTGAAAACTCCCTCCATGTTTCTCCTAAATACTAAACCTTACTTTTGAAAATGGACTAAGACCTCTCTTGTCAGGTGATGTTAAAGGACAAAAGCCTCCCCTCAATAATAATCAGTGAAGATCCGTTTGCATATAACATCAAATGTGGATGAAATTTGTTAAATTTCAACTGATTTATGAGATATTGAACTATTTGATCAACCATGCCCAAAAACTCCTAACAGCTGAAAAAGAAACCGATTTATGGAAAACTAGCCTTAATCAATTTATGCAACCATTAAACCATTTGATATATCAACTGCAATATAGTGACCAATCATGAATGTTCTGCTAGTTAAGCCTAACTAACCCTAATTTAAATTCTTGTAAATATTTCACATCCATTTGGAGAGAATTCATTCTCTGAAGTGAGATGCATTTAATTTTTCTTTTCCTTTGTTTCTTTATAATCTTTTTCATTTTTTTCTTGTTTGGGCAAAAACAAATGGAGGGGGGACCCATTGAATGTTATTTTAGCTTTGTATTGCATCCAATTCCGTAAGTAGAGTTGCATGTTCATCATCTAAACTGAATTCAATTTAATTTGTCAGTCTGAAACTCTTCTCCACCTTTTTCAATAACATTTCTATGATGCTATGAAAAATTAAAAGAAAATATTATTCAATGCAGCAAACTTCTTTTCCTTGCTAGCATTATATATATCACTGTTTTTAAAATCGGATTGGACCGGATGGTCGGACCGGAAAAACCGGGGTTCCGTTTTCCTCCAAAATCGCTTTTTTCCCTAAAACCATTGATTTTGGTCAACAAACCTCTAAATCGGCTGGTTAATCGTTCAAACTATTCAAACGGTTTTGCCCGTTCTCCAATATTTTTATTAAACTTTTTTATTTTTTTTGTCAGAACGGACCAGCCGTTCAAGTCGAACGGCCGGACCGTTCAAACCGGTAACTGGACCCCTGACCGGTTCGGTCACTGTTCGTTTTTAAAAACGATTAAGGGGGTTGAGGCAGAGTTGGAAAGTGTTAGGTCCACTGATTTTTGGGATAAGTTTGGAAAGAGTATAAATTCAAACATGTAGAGTGCAAAACATTATATTTTGTATTGTTTTATATGTATTTGTACCGTACATACTTACATTTCTACTTTCAAATCGAGCCTTGAGGTATTCATCAACCAGGCGCAAAAAACTTCCTGGAAGTTGAAAGAAAGTGATAAACAGAAAACCAGTCGTAGTCATAAATATTGCTGCTCATATTATGGGGAACACAGATTTGCAGAAATAAGGGCAAGAGTTTGATCTGCAAGCTACATCCTTCAATACATTAGCAAGTGCAGAGACGTCTACAAGAGACAAATGAAGAGACAGAACAAACAATGCAGAGTCGGGGAGATTAATGCACACGTTAGCGAGAGAAGATAAGAGAGGCCGATCAATGGAAGAAACCAGTAAATCAACAAGAAAACTTGAGGAAGCATAGGCCACCACAGAAGATAACGGAATGGACAAAGAAACTATTCCACTGTTTTAAAATTTTAAAAAATTAGTAATGATAAAAAGTTCTTTTGATGATTCTGTTAGGAATAAATTTATGGGGGAGGTCTCTTAGTGTTTTTTAAAAGGACATGGGAAGTTTAGTATTTAATAGAAATTTGAAGGGAGGTTTAAGTCTTTCAATTTTTTTTTTAATTTTTTCATGAGCACCCCACTCATAGCAGTATCTTGATTTTATCAGGCCTTATTATTATTATTATTATTATTGAGAAGTACGGACAGGCTCAATGCAGAATTCTGATTTCCACTGCAGAGTTACAAACATTCAAAATGTCAAAAAAAGATACTCTATGCACTCATATCCATCCATAGATTGGCATCAATTTCAAGCTAACACTTACCCCAAATGTATTTTGAGCCAACAAATTCTGACCCTGGGCTGAACCGTCATTCTCGCTTATTATTATTATCTTACAGTTGTGTTTTTCCAAGTGGACTTTAGTGAACCTTTTGATTTGATATGCTTGACCCTGCCCTCGACTCTGTTGTAGTTTTGTTTGGGGCCGTTTTAGGGTCTCTAATTCTTTACTTTGATTTTGCTGTCTAACAGGGTTTAGCTATGATTCCCAAGAGACATGATACCTCAAAAACATATAACCAATCAACCCGTATCATAAAAGGAGACCCGATCAGCTCCTTGGACCTAGCGCCTCACGGGAGCTTCACACGCACACCTTATCATGCGTATTTATTAGTTATTATATACAGGAGATGTTCCTAATGCACCGTGGATGTGCATGTGATACACCCATTTGTGAGGAACGGATTCCTCACATCATAAAAGAGGTGTCCCATCAGGTGATATTCATCATATCTTCACCGGTCACATTTGCTCAATGACTTATCCCGGAACGGATTTACTTGTAATTACTGTATTTATTGTTTTATTTCTTTTATGTGTAATTTGTTCAAAAAGTAGCTAGGAAAATGTATTTATTGTTTCCTAACCTCCTCATGCTATACAGAGATAATTTTGACATCGCCAGATACAAAAGTTGGGTGCCAAAGAAAATGCGGAAATATTAGCATCCCATATCCCTTTGGTTGGAGATGATCCAACCTGTTACAAACATGATGACTTCAAGTTGTTCTGCAACACTGCCATCTTCCCTCCAAAATTGATTTTGTATGGCGAAGATCCGGAGGATGACCTCAACATTCTCAACATATCACATGATGCTCATCAACTAATGACTTCTATTCTGGGAAGCGTAAAATGTTACAAGGTTCAAATCTGTAAACCGAGATTTATGCACTTCAATCTGTAAACCGAGAGTTTCTTCCCCTGCTTTTGTGAGAGATCCCAAACGGCTCAAATCCATGTAGGATGTGCGCCTTCCTATTTTGAACCTGAAATTTTAGAGGACAGTGAGACATGTGACACGAAGATTTTTCCTATTCCAAAAGTTTTGTTTTCTAGCTTTTTCTTTAGTTCTGATAGAGTTGTTTTTGACATTGTTATTTGTTTCCAAGTTGAATGAGAACCCCTGTTTAAATTTTTGATATGATATGTCCGATATGAGGTGTATTGTATCCTATTAGAGGCATATTGGTGTGTATTGGAGATATATCGAGCCTATGGATTTAACTATCATATCCATAGAATAATTGAATATTTTTAAAATTAAAAAAATTAATAATAATAAATTATATTTTATCATTTGATCACAACAATTGAATATATTATAACTCTATGGATGATCTATCAGACCAATTAAAAATTAATTAATTAATTAAATTTTATCATTTGATCACAATGATTGAATGTATTATAAATCTATCGGTGATCTAACATATCCACAAAGCAATCGAAATTTCTTCTTTAATAACTAATTTTTGAATATATTATATAATGTTTATTTATTTTTTATAATTTTTGAAAATGAATAATAAATAATTATTATTTATATTTTCACATCGAAGTTTTGCCAATGCATATTTTATGGTTGGATAGGAGAGTTGGGTCTTTCTCATCCCATAAAACATTAAACTTTAAGAATTATAATTTATAAATTATAGTTAAGAATGAGATTTTTAATGAAATTATAATTAGCTGTAATATATTTCTTTTTGTTGCTGGTGTACAATGAAACAGTGGAGAGCGGAGGTTGTGGCCTTGTGGGAGAAAGGGAAGTCACTGTTCATCGTCTCCCACCTTGAGATGGAAAACAGGGTAGTGGCAGCAAGAAACCTCTCTCCTCTCAAGAAATCTCTCTCCTCTCGTCCGCAACTAATGGATCTTGGTCTCATGTCATAAAAAGGTACCTCTCTCAAGGAGCCCCAGAAGAAGCTCTTCTTCTTTACACCCAAATTCTCTGCAAAAGGAATCCACCATTATGGTGTTATTCCTCTACTACTCAAGGCTTGTGGGTCTCTGCCGGGAAAGCGTTCCATGCTGAGTCGATCACAATTGGGGTGGATTCAGATGTGGGGATAGGGACTTCATTGGTTAGCATGTATTCTAAATGCCGCGACATAGTTGGTTCCCACAGGGTATTTGATGAAATGCCTGATAGGAATTTGGTGACAAGTAATGCAATGATAAGAGGGTGTTCAAGGAATGGTGACATGGGTTCTGCATCATTTAGTTTTGAACGGATGCTAGAGAAGACGGAAGTTACATGGGCAGAGATGATTGATGGATATGCAAGGAATGGGGTTATTATTGCTGCTAGGCGTTTATTCAATTGCTCTCCACATGAGATGAGGAATCTAGTGACATGGACTGTGATGATCGATGGATATGTGAGGATTGGGCAGTTGAAGACGGCAAGGCAGCTATTTGAGGAGATGCCACAGCGGAACTGCTATTCCTGGTAGTCAATAATTGCTGGTTACTACAAGAAGAGTAACGTCAAGGAGGCGAGAGAGATCTTTGATCGCATTCCAGTCAAGAATTTGGTGAACTGGAATTCATTGATTGCTGGATATGCACAGAATTGATATTGCGAAGAAGCTCTAGAGGCTCTCGCTAAGATGCAGTTCGAGGGATTTAAGCCTGACGAAGTTACAGTAGCAAGTGCATTATCAGCTTGTGCACAAAATGGTTCTTTGGATCACGAAAAAGAAATCCATAATCTTGTAAATTGTAGCAATATCAAACCTAACCAGTTGACATGTATGCAAAATGCGGCGACTTGCATAATGCAAGAATGATTTTTAGGGATGGGGTTTCATTGAAGTGCCAAATAGTTATTATTATTATTTATTATTTATTATTATTATTTTATTATTATGATTATTATTTATTATTATTGATGAAGGGCAAATTAGGCCCTCCAATGACATCATGACAAATGGCATCTTAGAACAGTTGAATGACACATAGACACCACCTAAGTGATGATTTTGAGTTCCAGATCGTGGTTCATTTGCGCTCCGACCTAGTGACTTTTACCACAACTTATGTCAGCTAAGAGCACCTCGTTCAGGGCTTACCTGTAGCACCTCGTCATTGGTCGAAGTGACCTCAACGTGAGGACTAGGCGGTGACTTGTGAGATGTGCTGACCAACAAATTCGGCATGCATATGCCGACACTCCCAGGTTTCTAGGAATTTGGCCCACGTACTGGATATTCTAGAGAATGCATGGCCATTACCTCCAAAGATCTCGGACCGGTTAGGCACGACATCCCGAAAATCTTGGGTGTAGTGCGTGAGATCGATGACAACTCAACTATATAAGGGCTTCTGACGTCAAGAACAGGGTACGCACAATTACTTGTTCACTAGCCAACTAGTATACATATTTTCAACTTGCACAACCTAGTACTAACTTAGGAATCGCAATGTCCACCCCGGGTAAAGCAACCCAGGCACTCTAACATTGATTCCTTGCAGGTTTCTCCAAAGAGCTATGCAGCTTGATAATCAACTTAGCTCAGCACCTGATCTACCCCTAGCTAAGTCTAGTCAGCTCGGCTTCCAAGTCTTCATCCAACATAAATCCTCCACTTCGGCCTTTGAGTCACCCACCACCAAGAAGTAGCCAGATGACTAGAGAGCGCTCAGATTGCACAACGTCAATTAGCATCGAAGTCACCGGCCAGCTGGGAACTGCCAAAACTTGCATCATCAACTGGCATCATCTGTGAGAGATGCTACAAAAAGCTAAGTTCTTGTCTTCTAGAAAACTAAATGCTCATCTTCTAGAAAGTTAAGATCTCACATTTTAAAGATTTAAGTTTTCATTCTCTAATTTCCATTTTTATGAACTCAAAGGCATTTTTGACCAGTACCAACATCATGAATCAATAATCAATTACTGGGGGGCAAAGGCGTCCATGATGAACCTTGAGACCCACCCTATTACAATCAGTAGCAACCATGCCAAAGTCATCACTCCTAGTATCTTATGTAAACACACCGCTATGGCTTGTGAACACCCCTCTCCTCGCGGTAGAGTCATCAATGGTTCCCACCAGGATTGAAGCGTGGCGGTTCTATGAAATGAAGGAATAATTTCCAAATCTGAGAATGGGAGAAGCCCGATGTAAACAACATAATGACCTCGACAACCAGTAGTTTGGCGACAAGCACCTTGGAGTGAGGCCGCCCCTACAGGTCGAGCCCTCCATAGTTCCCGCGGTGTTTGACAGCTAATAGATTGTAAAGAAGCCCCACCGACCTCAGCTCATTCTATGTTTATACTCAACAACGGTTAAACCGAATGAAGCCTCTTCTGCTTAGTTTCGCAAGTTTGCTTCTACAAGTCGAGCACTTCCTAGATCCCATGGGAGTAGGCGGCCAAAGGATTACATGGACGCCCTTGTAGGTCGAGCCTTCCAAGGCTCCCATGCGAGCTGGCGACCTAAAGTCAATAGTGCTTCTCCCGCAGGTCGAGCTCCTAGTGGCTTCTTGTAGGGGTGGATGACCGACGTCACTACAAGGCTGATGCAGTGTAGTTGTGGCCTCGAACTACTGACTCACACGAATAACATGTTTATGTATCAACAACCCTCACAAGGGGGTCTGAAGTGCATAGTTGTGGTCTTGCAAGCACTCACCCAGGAAGATAATCCCATGAGACAATTTAGAAGCAGCCATATGGGAAGTTACTACAGAACGACCACCTTTTTAGGCGGAAAGGTTAATGCGCACATTGGCTAAATAATATTTTGGAGAGTGGACCACGAGTCGCTCCTAGAGCCTAAGGGCTAGGATGCCCAATTGATAAAAAACCTCAGCACCACGTGAGACCCAGTCTCCTCTTTGGCATGGGCAAGATCAAGGATAAGGAGAATGGACTGTGAGTCACTCATAGAGCCTAAGGGCTAGGGTGCCAAGCTGATAAAAGACCTCAACACCGCATGAGACCCATTTTCCTCTTCGATGTGGGCAAGATCAATGATAAGGAGAGTTGACGGCGAGTTGCTCTCATATCCTAAGGGCTAGGGCGCCGAGATAATAAAAGACCTCGGCACCACATGTGACGCAATTGACTCTTTGGCATGGGCAAGATCAAGGATAAGTAGAGTGGACCACAAGTCGCTCTTAGAGCCTAAGAGCTAAGGTGCCGAACTGATAAAAGATCTCGACACCATATAAGACCCAATCGCCTCCTCGGCTTGGGCAATCTAGTTGCGAGCTTATTAGACCTCGGCACCACATAAGACCCAGTTGTTTGATAAAGCAAGATACTCTTTCACCTCGGTTTAGTCTTTGTGTCAAATTCGCTGGATACTCTTTCAGAACCAGTTTGAATGATGCTACGTTAGAGTCTACTTAGGTGGAGCAACTTGATAAAGCAGTCACATAGAACCCCTTCTTGAGGGTGACCCAATGAGCTCCACTCTTGAGGTAATAGGTCGGATTGCAAGACCCCTTGATGGTCACATCCCTTATAAGGTAGATGTCCTCGTATATCTTCTCCACCTTTCCTCGAGCAGATGAGATCGCTCTCGTGCCACGATAATCAAGACAACGAGGTCCTGTGTAAGGCTGCTAACACTTGGATTCTTCTAACCTGAGAAGCAAATCAGACCTATGCTTACGACTATGAGTTCATCAAACAGTCATTCCAGGCCAAATGAACTATCTACTTCCTTCGCCTAGGTACTCTCAGCTCGGGAGTGGGGGGCAATTGATGATGGGCGGATGTGGCCCTCCAATGACATCGTGACACATGGCATCTTAGAACTATTGAATGACACATAAATACCACCTAAGTGATGATTTGGAGTCCCAGATCGCGGTTCGTTTTTACTCCGACCTAGCGACTTCGACCACAACTTAGGTCAGCTAGGAGCACCTCGTTCAGGGCTGACCTATAGCTCCTCGCCACTGGCCGAAGTGACCTCGATGCAAAGAACGACCTCCCTCGAGGGCTTGTCGACCTGACTGAGGACCAGGCAGTGACCTGCGAAATGTGCTCGCCAACAAATTTGGCATGCATATGCTGATACTCCCAGGTCTCTAGGAAGTTGGCCTGCATACCGGATATTCCAGAGGATGGTCAACGTGTATGGCGATTACCTTTGAGGATCTCTGACCGGTTAGGCACGACCTCCCGGAAATATTGGGTGTGGTACGTGGGATCGACGACAACTCAACTATATAAGGACTTTAGACCTCAAGGAACAGGGTATGCACAATTACTTGTTCACGAGCCTTCTAGTATACATACTTTCAGCTTGCACAACCGAGTACTAACTTAAGCATCGGAGTGCCCACCACGGGTAAAGCAACCCGGACACTCAGACATTAATTCCTTGCAAGTTTCTCTGAAGAGCTACACAGCTCGACAATCAACTTAGGTCGGCACCCGATCTACCCCCTAGCTTAGCCTAGTTAGCTCGACATCCAACTCTTTATCCGGTGGAAATCCTCTACTTCGGCCTCTGAGTCACCAGCCACCAAGAAGTCGCCAGATGACCAGAGAACGCTCGGATCGCACACTATCAATTAGCATCCGAGTCACCGGCCAGTCAGGAACTGCCAAAACTTGCATCATCAATTATTATGATTATTATTATTATTGTTATTAATTGAGTTCACATGGTGATTCACGTGTGGGTCCATGTGGATTCTCAATTGAAATGTATAGTGTGACATGTGAAAAGCATTGTTTATATGTATAAGTGAAGTGAGGGCTAAAATTGTCATTTGTATCAATATAAGCACTTATGGGGAAAATAGCTTACCAAACATTCCCACCCCAATAAGTGCTTAAAAACATAATAAGTGATTTTAAAAGTGGGATACCAAACAGCCTTAAGTGGTTGTTAATATAATACAAGTTTGGGGGATTTCTAGGATGTAGAAAGATAAGAAGGCTTGTTGAATTTGATGTGGATGATTCAGTTAAAGAAGATCTAAGAGGATGGAAGGCAATTAGAGGTTAAGGAAGAGGAGGAAGAGGTAAGTTGTCACTCTGTCCCACTTAGTTTTTGGGCCTTAGGTCAATTAAAGAGTTTCGAGGTTGGTTGTATATAGGTCCCAGTCAAAGCTAGAGTGATAGAGTATTCTGCTTAGGGAGAGAATAAGACCACAAGATTTTATTAACTTCTAACTCCCTTCCCATGTTGGATGGGTGGTGTTTAAATACAAAAAATTCTCAACTTCCTTCCACTAACATAGCCACTAATTAAGGGATTAGCTTCTCTAGTAGTTAATCTATCCCTAAGCCATAGGAACATAACTACTTAACCACTAACAACTTGACATATTCTTAAGTAATAACTATTTAACCAAATTGACTACTTCCTAAGGCCAACACCTTGGCTTTATTGACCTATTCCTATGTACAGGTTACAAGGAAATAGAACAGAAATAAACTAACAAGAAAATGAAGAGAAAAGAGAGGAAATCTGTTGCTCTTCTCCCTACGCCACGTCACACACATGCATGGGCCATGCGTCTATCATTGCCCCCGTCTTTCAGAGGAACCTTATCCTCAAGGTCCAATTTGATGTATCTGTTTCATAGCTCGTCGAAGGTTGGTGTGAGCTCCCTCTTCGTCATCTGTCTCACTTTCGTCATAATTTCCTTCAAGCAACAGCAACTGCGGCCCTTTGCATTTGTGCCCCGGTACAAATTTTTCATCGCAATTAAAACAAAGGCCTTGAGCACGCCTCCTTTACATCTCCGTCCAAGTGAGTCGTTTCATTGGTGAAGCAGACTTCAGTTTCGTTGGAGAAGAGTCGATAGTGGTCCTATTGAATTGACATGTAGCATTCAAGGATTTTGGCTTAAACATCTGAATCCCATCTGCTATTTCAATTTTAAGACCTCCCATAAAGTTGCCTACCAATGCCTTTTGAGTCCACCCTTGTACCCGATTTCCCAGCCGTTCGAACTCTTTTTGATAATTACGTAAGGAGCCCACCTGTGTAATCTTTGACAATGCTTCATCAAAGTCTTCACATTCGGTAGGACCAAATCTTGCCCAAAGTTCCTCTTGGAAATTTTCCCATATCACCTCTTTGCCTTTTTCCTTATAGGATATTCTCAACCATTGCCACCATTGATTAGCCTCGCCTTTCAAATGGAAAGAAGCCAAGGACACCTTGTGAGATTCAAGAGTGCCTTGGTATTCAAAAAATTGAACAACTCTTGTGAACCATTCGGTGGGGTCATCTCCCGTAAATCGAGGAAACTCCAATTTGGCTAGTTTGGAAGAGAACAGTTATCATCCCACTTCGGAGTTGTCTCGAGATTCTTTTCTCATGTTGCGAGAATGCCCGGTAGAAGAGTTTGCCTTAAATTCAAGGCTGTTGGCAGTCGATTATATCACGGTTGGAGAGTAGAGCTTCCGATAATTTGTTGATGGCATCTTCTAGCTGATGGAACTTATCAGCTACTCCCGCCTCCAAGTTCAGCCTCTAAGCTCTCAATTCTCTCCTTGTTAGTAGCCATGGTGCCTAGCTCTGATACCAATGATAGCTCCTAGTCAAAGCTAGAGTGATAGAGTATTCTGCTTAGGGTGAGAATAAGACCACAAGATTTTATTAACTTCCAACTCCCCTCCCATGTTGGATGGGTGGTGTTTAAATACAGAAAATTCTCAACTTCTTTCCACTAACATAGCCACTGATTAAGGGATTAGCTTCTCTAGTAGTTAGTCTATCCCTAAACCATAGGAACATAACTACTTAACTACTCACAACTTGACCTATTCTTAAGTAATAACTACTTAACCAAATTGACTACTTCCTAAGGCCAACACTTTGGCTTTATTGACCTATTCCTATGTACAGGTTACAAGGAAATAGAAAAGAAATAAACTAACAAGAAAATGAAAAGAAAATGGAGGAAATCTACTGCTCTTCTCCCTACGCCACGTCACACACCTGCATGGGCCATGCGTCTATCACTGTCTTTGTTGGTCTTTTTGATTTTCCTTTGGTTATGTGGCTTTCTGCAGCAATGTTTTATTGTCCTTCCTGGTTTGTTGTTGTTGTCAGTTTGTTTTGATTAGTAGTGTGTTCCGTTCTGGGTTCTTGAGTGAGCCTCGGGCTTTGACCCATTTGTATTATTCTTTTCCCCCTTTTTCCTTTCATCTTAATAAAATTTTCTTTCTCTTGAAGAGAGAGGGAGAGATAACTAGGACTTACATTTAGCTTAGGGATGGCAATTTTTCTCATTTCCCCAATTCCCATGGGGACTCTCTCTGAATGAAGTGGGGATAGGGATGATTTTCTCCCTGCAAGAATGGGGATGGAAAAATTTTCATCCATTTTGATAGGGATGGGGAGTGCATTCCCTGCCCCACGGGGACCCCAATCGATCCCCGGCCCCTAGGGATCTCTGCTAATATATTTTATATATGTATGCATGTGGGTATTTTATATTTTTAAAAATATGGTTGAATCTTTTTTAATATGATTGTAAATTTTAACTATTTTATTTTTAATTTTTTAAATAAAATAAAAAAACAAAAACAAAATGTTTAATAATATAAAAAATCATGAGAACCCCATGGAGATGGGGATAACCTTGTCATCCAAGAAGACGGGGAGGGGATGGAGAGTGACTCCCCGTCCCCACCACGCCCCATTGCCATTCCTATCTCGAGACTTGGTTGTTGACGGGTCTTCTTCTTCCTGTGTCTCTTGCTTATCTTGAGCAGCATTCATCAATTAAGATTAATAACATCTTGCAGCAGTGGCTTTTAACACTAATTGTAATGGTTATTTTATCATGCATTTAAAAGAAATGATATCATAACCGGATCTCATTAAGTTAGCTTTTCTTTTGGTAAAGTTTAACTGACCTTAATTACTACTATATAATGTCACATGGAGCACTCATATGATATTCGCCCATTTGAATCAATGATCGGTTGGAGAGGGGGATTTATTTGAATCTCCCATACGGTTTGCTCTGATCATCTATTGGTCATATTAGCCGTCTGACTTCTTTAATTTCCTCTTAATATGAAAAATAAACAGATTTTAATTTAAGAAATATTAATTTGCATGCATAGAAGTGGGTGGATCAAACGCAAAAAAGACATGTGAGAAAGGAAGTAGGAATTATAAATGCGGGGATAACACCAACTGCTCTATCTCCAACAACAGCTTTGGATATATTTGCCAATGCATGCAAGGCTATCATGGGAATGTTTACATCCCCCATGGATGCGAAGGTATGACTTTCACCCTTCTTCCAATTTTGCTTCAAATTTCACTATTGAATTAGGGTTATATAAAGGTAATCATCTTATATTATTCTAGACGTCACCACCTATTGCAAGTGGTTCGCGCAAAGTGTGGGTGGTGCCGCCCTCTCCTATGAAATTGGACCGTGCTGCAGCACAAGCCTGGGTGGGCCCGTGTCGTGCTGTGTGCCAAGCCTTAGCCTAAGTCAGGCCAAGGACTGGGCCAAAGCTATTTTTGCCTATTTATTTACGAAAATTGAAAAAATAACTTAAAATTTTAATTTTATATGAATTTTATTGTTTACAATTGCTTATATATACAATAATTAAATAAATTAGTATAATAAAATTGAAAAAATTATTTATTTTATTAATATATTATATACTATAATAAAATTGGACCGTGCTGGGCAGTGCAGACATACAAGCCACGGGTGGCACTGCTTGCTTGGTCGTGCTGTGCTGTGCTGGCCCGTGGACTTTGAACCCCAAGCCCAGCACTGCACGGACCATCGTATCGGGTCTGACACAATGTATATACTGTCTTACCATGCCAATACGAGCTAGTCCAAAGTCGTGCCAGGCCACTGGCGGCACGGCCCAATTTAAAATTCTAGATGATAACAATAATAATTTTGACATCGCCAGGTACAAGAGTTGGGTGCCAAAGAAAATGCGGAAATATTAGCATCCCATATCCCTTTGGTCTAGTTGGAGATGATCCAACCTGTTACAAACATGATGATTTCAAGTTGTTATGCAACACTGCCATCTTCCCTCCAAAATTGACTTTGTATGGCGATGATCCGGGGAAAGACCACAACATTCTCAACATATCACTTGATGCTCATCAACTAACGACTTCCATTCTGGGAAGTGTATGAAAGGATACAATGGGAATCCTTATCTCCCCATTGGATGCCAAGGTATGTCTTCATTTATGATAATTGGCGTTTTCTTCAAAACTGTAATATGAGCAAATGCAGCATGGCCTTTCTGGCCGACAAAGACTGGTTTAATTCAAATGGTTCTTATCCATGGAGCTTAAGAAATGAGGTGGAATACCTTGTAAACGTTGGCTTCAGAACTCCAATAGTACTGGACTGGGCAATTCGAAACAACATTTCTTGCGAGGAAGCACAAGGACAAGGAGGGACAGACACTGACTATGCCTGCGGGCACAATACCGATTGCATACACTCCAAAAATGGCCCCGGTTATCTTTGCCAGTGTAAGAAAGGTTTTCAAGGGAATCCTTATCTCCCCGACGGCTGCCAAGGTACTAATTCATTATATTCTCTTCCTTTCCTTCAGTATTTACATGTATAGGCGATGAGAGACAACCCTACGATCAATTTCAGGGTCCAATTTTAGCTTGGGCTATGCTTGAACTACTATAAGCCTAGCCCAAAATTATACATGAATCATAAATTTTAGTCATCAAAATATAAACATGGTGCTGATAAATATGATATTATTTCCATGAGATTCTAATGATTCCTGTTATAATCGAATAATTTAACCTTCTCATTTAATTTAATAGTTTTCTATTTGACTCATCATCATCTAAGCCTTATCTCAATTTCACTGGATCAGTTATATGAATCATGTTTAGCCATTCTGTTTAGCCATTAATACTGTCACTTGAAAACTCTTGAAGGTTCCTTTTTACAACAACAGTTATCTAATGGAGGTTCAAAGCTCTTGAAAATCTTTTCAACCGAAGAGTTAAAGTTGGCAACCAATAATTATAATGAAGAATGCATCATAGGCCAAGGTGGACAAGGTACGGTTTACAAAGGCATTTTACCTAATCATCAAGCTGTTGCCATTAAAATGTCTAGAATAATGGATGCTAGTCAAATGGAGCAATTCATAAATGAGGTTGTCATTTTAACTCAAATTAATCACCGCAACGTGGTAAAACTCTTGGGGTGTTGTTTAGAGACTGAAGTACCTTTGTTGGTTTATGAATATATCTCCAATGGAACCCTTTTTCACCATATTCATCAAAACAATGGCATTTTGCTTTCGTGGGAAGATCGATTGAGGATTGCAACAGAAACAGCTAGCGCATTTGCCTATCTTCACTCCAAAGTCTCTATACCAATTATTCATAGGGACATCAAATCCACAAATATATTATTAGATGAAAAATATATTGCAAAAATTTCTGATTTTGGAGTTTCCAAGTTACTTCCTACGGATCAATCTCAAATAACCACATTGGTTCAAGGGACATTGGGATATTTGGACCCAGAATATTTCCACACAAGTCAATTGACAGAGAAAAGTGATGTTTATAGCTTTGGAGTGGTTCTTGTAGAGCTCTTAACAGGTAAAAAACCTCTTTCTTTTGAAAGACCACAAGAACAAAGAAACTTGGCTACATATTTCATTTCATCAATGAATGAAAACCGTCTTTTTGAACTAATTGAAGATCGACTTGTGGATGAGAAAAATGTTGAGGAACTTTGTGTAGTTGCTAAGGTTGCAAAAAGATGCCTCAGTCAAAAAGATGAAGAAAGGCCCACTATGGAAGAAGTTGCAATGGAGCTACAAAACTTGAAAAGGTTGGGAAAACAACCATGGGTTCAACCGATAGAGGAAGAGAGTGTGAGCTTATTATCTGAACCTTCAGAATTCTATCATGTTGGTGATACATCTGAGCAGTCTTCTTTGCAAAGAAATATGATATTGTCCATGAATTTCCCTCGTTGAGCAATAATCTAGGACATCCCTTAGGTCTAATGTTCTTTTCTTATCATTGTAGCAATATTGAAATAATGATTTGATCATCTCCGTTGAACTATTTATATATTTTATTAGTAGATTTCCTTCATCTTATTAGATTTCCTTCATCTAGAAGCAAACACTTTTTGCAAGAAAATGCGGTAAAGCTTTCTTTTGTATCTAGTCCACTCTCTAATGACAAAATGATCCATTGTTTGGTACAATATGGTGAAATTATAAGTTGTCAAGTATGAGAACATGGATTCAACCATATGAAGCAGCCATACTTTGCATGACACATAATAAGATGTTCCCCTTTCCTTCTATTATTGGTTTTCTCTTTCATTTGTTTCTCCTTAATTAATGTTGGATGTGAGGGGATAATGTTAGAAAACAAAAACATATTGGCGTCCATGTCTAACCGCCAAGTTGTTAAAAATGAGTTGGTTTTAGCTTTTAAGCTATTTTCTTAAAACTAAAGTTATCATATGGTTAACGGTTTGGGCCGGTAGACGGATTTAGGTGAATCCATTTAATTTTATTTAAATAGGCCATTAATGAATTGACGGATTAGATAGGTTGTTATATTTAAATAGGCCATTAGTGGTGCTGAGCTACCAGAATTAGAGGCGGTTGATCAAGTGTCAAAAACTGGGGGTTTATTTTTTTTTTTGGTGGTCAACATAGGGCAAAAGATGTTTTTAACAAAGTCGAGCAGGAAGCCATGCATTCGTCAAGCACAGCGCAAAAGCAATAGGGTTCAAGTTGCTAGGCGTGTTAGTTTTTGTTAGCTAGCTAGGGTGATGTAAGGTGCCCTTACGATGAATGTGTGCGAAGGGCAGAAATTCTTATTCATTTCCCGATCTTATCAAAGCAGGACTTGATCTTTGTCATTGATCTTGTCTTGATCTGGACTATTAAGAACCCTTAAATAGGGGGGAAGAGCATTTCCCCTTCGTCATTTGCAAAAGAAGTCACTTGAAGAGCTCGACGAGGAGTAGTCTTCGGTGCTCGGTGTTTGCTTCAGTTCCGCGGCCTTCCGTTCTTATTGCTAGGTAAGATGTCTTCCTCATCCTTCTGTTCCTTTTCCTCTTCCTCTAATTTGTCTTCCGAGTATAGTGCTTCCTCTTCTGAGTCCGAACCAGGGTCTTACACCGAGGTTACTGAGCTTGATGTTGCCAAGGTTGAGGGCTAGGGGACTGTGGCCGAAGACTTCGGGGGGTTAGATTCTGAGAGGGTTACCGAGCCGAGGAAGCTAAGGTGGGGCCGTCATCTATTGAGGTCGAGCTTCCTATGCGGAGGGGTCACCGATTTGGGACCACCCCATTATGTTTGAACCTTTGGGATATGGCTTGGATTCGAGCGCTGTACTACATTCTTGAGGAGGATGAGCTCAAGTGTCCGAAGGCTGGTGAGGGGCCCACACATGCTTGGCCGGACGAGCTCTATGTGTACGAGAAGAGTTTAGAGTCCGGGCTAAGGTTCCCGTTACACGAGGGAAGTCGGGGTGTTATAGTGGTACCGAGTACTACTAGCGCATTTGATGTCGAACTCCTTTAGATTCCTGATTGGCCTCATCTCCTACTATTTTGTCCATGATGTCGAGCTTACCTTGGGGATGGTTTCCTACTTCCTTCAATTGAAGCACCACCAGTAAGGGTACTACTACTTCTCGGTGAGGCAGCGCATCAAGGTGTTGGTCAGGACCACATCAAGGTGTTGGTCAGGACCTCATCTTCTATAAAGCACTAAGGCATTGCAGCTTGCGTTGGCCCGGCTTACCGAGGAGTAGAGGGCAGCAATAGGCATGATTGAGGAGATTGACGTGATGTGCTACATGTCCTTCTCGATATTGATCCATGCCAAGCTGATGAGCGAGGAGGCCAGTTTGTTTCGTCGCTTCAATTCTTTATCTATCAAACTCTTCTTTTCCGATCTTACGACTTGTACTGGTTAGATGCTTATTTAGGTGCAAGTGAGGAGGTGGTTGCTCAGTTCAAGGGCTCGAAGGAGTACTAGTATGTGATGGACAACTTTGTTGCGCATTTCTTTGAGATGGGATTCAATCTCTTTCGGAACAGGGTGTTACGCCATTTCCCCGACATCGCTGAGGTTGCGTAGGACTGGGGCCCTTATGATGCTACCAATCCTCCTACAAAGGATAACACTGCAGCCATGGACATGCCTGAGGAGAATGAAGAGGCCGAAGGATTGAAGTGCCTGTTGGTTGTTGTTGCTGATACTAGTCTGAGTTCATGTCTTGTTATATTCCACTTTTGTTGCTGCAATGTTGACCATTCTTTTTCTTCTTTTCCTGTATAAACAACTCAATATGCCAAGCCTAGAGTTATGTACAAATCTCTGCTAATTAATGGAAGTATGCTTTTTGGTCCCGAGCTTATCTGCTACCCTTTTTCTCTTTCTTTTTAAGGTGCAGGCCTTGGTCTTACCATGGTTGAGGTCGGGAGTGGTTAAGATCTTTTGTCTTCGGCTTGCTTGGCCGAAGCGTCTTCCGAAGTCTCATCTCAGGGATGCTTAGTTACCAATCTCAGGAGCTTTCGACTCTTTGTAGACTAGCCGTTCCTCAACTAGCTCTGGAAAGTGAAGACTAATAAAAGTAATTGGGAAGAGGCTTTCGGAAAGAGATATTTTAGGTAATTGGGAAGTGAGGACTAATAAAAGTAATTGGAAAGAGGCTTTAGGAGAGAGATATTTTAGGTAATTGGAAAGTGGGGACTAATAAAAGTAAGGCTCCTTAGTGATGTGACTTAATGTAAAGGATAGGGAGGGATAATGAAAAGAGAGAGAGAGAGAGTTAAGGAGAAGGCGGGAAAGGGGAAGGAGAAAGGAAGATAGTATAGATATACAATAAATTAAATACTTAATAGTATAAATATTCCATAAATTTTTACTATATTTTATATGTTATATATGCATATATATTGAATTTCATATTAGATGTCAAATATTTTACTTAAAATATACAAATTTTATCATATACATATGCCACATGTCAACACACGAGTCAACTCAAATGTGAGAGAGAGTTGTCCTCAGAGGTAAGGCCTCCTTTGCAAGGAATGTAGGATTTAGAACAACATTTAATAGTGATTGACTGTTCCAAGTCTCACATTGCTTCAAAAAGGGAATGAAGGCTTTGCCTTAATCTATAAAAGTATGGAGAGGCTAAACCAAGTATAGGAATTAGATTAGGCCCATGCCTTATCTTTTGTGTCATGGGCTCAAAGCCTAGCTAAGCCATGCAAGCTAAGCATGAGTTTGGAATAAGGCCAGGTCTAGGCTTAGACCTAGGCCCATGATCACCCTACGATCTTATGTAAATGTGGCTTTGACCCATATGAAGGAGGGATACTGATTGCCAAGTGACCTACTAAATCATACTCGGTCTTGAAAAGAAAATTACTGGAAAGAAAACATAGAACCCATACAGTTATCAATCACCCTAACTCAACTATATTTTACAATTAGATAGAAACCATAGCCATAAACAACTGAGTATCGCCAAATGCAAACCTAAAACCAAACCGTGAAATCGATAAGATAGTTGAGAGGCCTTGCGGAAATAACTTCAAGAGATAAAAGGCTGCACATATAAAAAGGCTCAACATAAGACGAGACAATCAGCTCCCCATAAGACAAGACTGCCCCCCACAACGTCCTACACCACTGTGTATTAGAAACATCTCCCGATGATGATATCATTATTCCTGTTATTATCATCGGGAGATATTCCCAATACACGGCAGGATGTGCTGTGAGACGTGGGGGGTTGATTTGAACTCACATAAGATCAGTATTAAATCCTTTTCAAAATTACATAAAAAATCCTTTTTAAACTGGAAAGAAAACAGAAATATGCTTTAAACCAATTGGACTGGACAGTTGGAACGGAAAAACCGGGAACTGGTCACTTGACCTGACTGATTCCGTTTTCTCCCAAAATTGATTTTTTCTCTAAAACCATTGATTTTGATCAACAAACCGTTGAATCAGCCAGTTAACCGTTCGAACGGTTTTGACCATTTTCCAATTTTTTTAATTTTTAAAATTATTTTTGTCAGAATTAACCGGCCTCAAACCGTTCGTACCGGTAACCATTCCCCTGACCGATTCGATTTTAAAAACCATGGCTTTAACCGTGTTCCTTTACCTTGTCTTATAACAACTTTTGATGATGACAATTGCAAGTCTTTCCAACATCTCCAGAGACAAAGTTAGGTTGTCAAAGTAAATGCTGAAATGTCAGCATTCCATACCCGTTTGGCCTCGTTGGAGATGATCCAAGCTGTTATAGAGATGAATTCAAGTTGTTGTGCAATACAGCCACTGACCATCCGCAACTGATGATGTATGGCCCTGACGGTGATGGGTATGGTGACAAAATTGTGTTGAACATATCACTAGATGGCGAATTAACTTTGTCCTATTGGGCTGATGTCGACTGTGATATGGGGGAGAAAACAGACAACCCCAGAACCAAAATTCCGAAGGCATATAGATTATCCAACTCCCGGAACAAACTTACGGCAATTGGTTGTAACACACATGGCGTCATGGCTGATTATTACCACCTAGAGTCGTCCGCCGAATGCGTTTCATTTTGTGGCTATGACATGGAGGTGACAAATGTACATTGTAATGGCACCGGATGCTGCCAGAAGGAGATACCTGTGGATCTTGATTCATTTGATATATCAGTTGACATTTACAAGAATGAATCTACAACAGCCTACACTTGGAATATGAGCAAATGCAGCATGGCCTTTCTGTCTGACAAAGACTGGTTTAACTCAGTTGACATTTACAAGATCTCGCTTCTGTAGTTACATTTTGAACTTTGAACACACAACACCACCTTAAGTGCAACTTTTCACATGATAAAATAACATGTTTTTTTTGCTATCCATTTTGAAAGAAAACGAGTTCTTATGTTTTACAAGCTGACTACAAACGATAATAAATTTCTTTTTTCTAGATTAGAGGTTTGGGAGTGAATTAGAATTGTTATTACTTCAAAATCTATTGCACATTTAAACAATATTTTAGCTAGCAAAATAGCACCGGTTCTCAATATTGATCCCACTAATAAATTTTAATTTTCTTATCAAAAAAAAAATATTGATCCCATTACTTTTTTCAAAATGAATACAATGCTGAAGAACGCCTAGCAGAGGAGTGCTTCAATTCACATGAACAATGGATTTCTCAAGAAGCTAAGCCCAAAAACAATCACCCCACCCCAGAAGCTAAACCCAAAAACCCAAGAAGACCGTGCTCTGAACAACACAAGAAACATGAGAAAGGGCACCGACCAACCGATACCCCAAGCAGAGGAGTGCTTCATCAAAACAATGGCATTTTGCTTTCATGGGAAGATCGATTGAGGATTGCAACAGAAACTGCTAGCGCACTTGCCTATCTTCACTCCAAAGTCTCTATACCAATTATTCATAGGGACATCAAATCCACAAATATATTATTAGATGAAAAATATATTGCAAAAAATTCTGATTTTGGAGTTTCCAAGTTACTTCCTACGGATCAATCTCAAATAACCACATTGGTTCAAGGGACATTGGGATATTTGGACCCAGAATATTTCCACAAGTCAATTGACAGAGAAAAGTGATGTTTATAGCTTTGGAATGGTTCTTGTAGAGCTCTTAACAGGTAAAAAACACCTCTTTCTTTTGAAAGACCACAAGAACAAAGAAACTTGGCTACATATTTCATTTCATCAATGAATGAACTTTGTGTAGAAAGGCCCTTAGGTCTTTGTGTAGTTGCTAAGGTTGCAAAAAGATGCCTCAGTCTAAAAGGTGTAGAAAGGCCCACTATGGAAGAAGTTGCAATGGAGCTACAAAACTTGAAAAGGTTGAGAAAACAACCATGGGTTCAACCAATAGAAGAAGAGAGTGTGAGTTTATTATCTGAACCTTCAGAATTCTATCATGTTGGTGATACATCTGAGCAGTCTTCTTTGCAAAGAGATATGATATTGTCCATGAATTTCCCTCGTTGAGCAATAATCTAGGACATCCCTTAGGTCTAATGTTCTTTTCCTATCATTGTAGAAATATTGAAATAATGATTTGATCATCTCCGTTAAACTATTTATATATTTTATTAGTAGATTTCCTTCATCTTATGTATGAGATCCAGTGAATGTACAAAAGCACATTGAAAATAATGCTTTACTTTCTTCTATGAAAAATAAGATTTCATTTCATGTTGTACCAACTATAAAATCTTAGGAAGCTGATTACAAGAGAATTCTTTCATGTTTGAGTATCTAGAAGCAAACACTTTTTGCAAGAAAATGCGGTAAAGCTTACTTTTGTATCTAGTCCACTTTCTAATGACAAAATGATCAATTGTTTGGTACAATATGGTTAAATTATAAGTTGACAAGTATGAGAACATGGATTCAACCAGCCATACTTTGCATGACACATAAAAAGATGTTCCCCTTTCCTTCTATTATTGGTTTTCGTTTTCTCTTTCATTTGTTTCTCTTTAATGTTGGATGTGAGGGGATAATGTTAGAGAACAAAAACATATTGGAGACCATGTCTAACCGCCAAGTTGTTAAAAATGAGTTGGTTTTAGCTTTTAAGCTATTTTCTTAAAGCTAAAGCTATTATATGGTTAACGGTTTGGGCCGGTAGACGGATTTAGGTGAATCCATTTAACTTTATTTAAATAGGCCATTAATGAATTGACGAATTAGATAGGTTATATTGAAATTCAACCCAAACCCAAACCCACCCAATTGCCACCCCTACGTTAATCACCATATAGGAGAGGACGATTAGGTAATGGTGCTGAGCTACCAGAATTAGAGGCGGTTGATCAAGTGTCAAAAACTGGGGGTTTATTTTTTTTGGTGGTCAACATAGGGCAAAAGATGTTTTTAACAAAGTCGAGCAGGAAGCCATGCATTCGTCAAGCACAACCCAAAAGCAAAAGGCGTGTTAGTTTTTGTTAGCTAGCTAGGGTGATGTAAGGTGCCCTTACGATGAATGGTTGTATGGATGGAGTTCTTGTTGTTGAGGGGCGGGATCTGTTAATCGGGTAGTTAGCTAGTCAGTTAAAATCTGACAGTCGATTTTGCTATATAGTATCCTTATCGTCAATTCATCCTAAAAAAGTATGTATACCTTTTTAATTCATTTATTGAAGTTTAAGTTTTTCTTAAGCTCAGTTTGGAAAGAGCACAAATGCAAATATGTACAGTACAAATACATATAAGATATGTACTGCTTCCAAACTGAGTCTTAAGTGCCAATTGAATCAAATATGATCAAATTTAATAATTAACTAGGGGAACCCGTGTGATGCACATGCTTTGTTTAAGAAAAGCTTTAGTGCTGCTTATTTGAGAGGGTGAAAGAACAACTTTTTCCTTTCTGAGTTCGGTCCCTATTGATAGCTTTTAAGCTATGTTTGATGAAAAAACCAAACACCAAAGAACCTAAAATGTTTGTTCATCCCGACATTAACCTCTTTAAATAGCTTATTTGGTGTGCTTCAAAGCAGCTAAGCTTGATCAGTTGAATATTTAGTTCAGCTCTCCTATATTGGCCCTATACTTCACTCCAATTGTAGTAATTAAGATGTATTTTCCTGACCACCTCTTGATTTACGAATAAAAACCATTATTATTTTCATACATCTAAATTATAATCCCAACCGTTGAACATTAAACCCCTAAACCCAAATTTAGCTATAAAAAGCATTTGATCAAATGTATGTCTAGAGTCAAAAGTTTTTCCTTAAAAGAAAGTATAGCAGCAGTTCTTTGACATTCTCAACTGGGTCAAGCCAATCCAAGTCATATAAAATTAATTATTTTTATTAATCATTTTCAAAATTTTATTTCAATCTTTCGAACATACGGATTGACAGGCATTGCTGAAGGCACAACCCTTTGTCCTGAGAAAGAAATCGAATCAACTACAGATTCCAATGTCAAGGTGCCAAACCCAACTCATGAAAATTGGATTCGACGTGACCAATGGTCTTGCACAGGTTATTGGATTAACTACATCATCACAAGTATGGAGTGCTCTTCTCAATCTTTTGCATCCCCCTCGAGAGCATGAGCCTTGTAGCTTCGACTACAAGTTCAAAATTTGAAGAAGGGATCATCCACTGTTTATGAGTTTTTCCAGAAAGCTCGAACCATAGCAGATACACTAGCTGTCATATCTACCCCTGTTTCATCTGAAGATCTTGTTTTATACATCCTTTCAGTTCTTGCACCTGAATATTCTCAATTTGTTGCAGCCCTTACTACTAGATCTGATGATTTTCTGCCCTCTTTAAAAGATCTTCATGGCCTTCTTATCAGTCATGAGATTTGGATCTCTCAGCAACAACATCCAACACCAGAACAACCAATGCCTTTAGCAAATATTGCCACTGGTCAAAATAGAGGTAATCAACAGTATAATAACAATGGTAATAATCGTGGACGTGGTTGTAGCTGTAGTGGTGGTCGGGGACGAGGCAGAGACAATTATCAGATTCAAGGCAATTCTCCTTCAAATAACAATCTTTCTCGATGCCTGAAAAACTATAACAGAATAGGGACAAAATAAACTGCAAATAAAAAGCTGCAAATAAAGAGTAACTCCACTTGAACTTGATGGATCCAACAACACTTGAACACAACCTTAGACTTCACAAAGCTGATGATGCAATCCGAATTGGGCAGAACCTTGTTGGAGGTTTTGATAGCCTTCCAATAAAGTGAATAATTTTGTTGGGGAGAGCTTTGTGACTTCTGCACATTCCCTTTTATAAGCGATTGCCACAACGTCTCTCCTATGAAAAAGGAGATAAGAGCCGTTTTAAAAGATTTACTCACCAACACTTATCTTGTTCTACTCCTTCGGATTGAGACAAGTGTCTCAATGATCATGGTTTTAAACCACATGATCACTCAGCCCATTCTAAGCCAAACATCCTCTTGCTGACTTAGTCAAAAGCTGAAATGGATCCAACTTAGACCCAATAACCACCCTGTGAACAAGTCAAAAACAGTTTACAGAAAACAGATTTATTTTTTACTAGAAAATAAATAATAACGTATAATAAAAATTATAATTGGTGTGTCTTGTATTGTGTTCACAGAGATGATATCATTAAGCTACTCTATCAACGTGTGGCTTTTCACATGACCAGTGGATTCTCCTACACGTTGAGGATTCCAAATCGAGGGCCTATGGCCACCTGTTCCAACAATGCCAACTTTGTGGTAAGACTGGTCATATTGGGAAATCCTCAGGTCACGTGGTTGTTAATTGCTATCATCGTTTCGATATCTCCTATCATAGTGAAGGTTTAGGTTCCCAACCATCTACTCCAGCGAGTTTTCATGCTGATAATACCTTTGACGTTGATACCAACTAGTATCCAGATTCGGGTGCATCAACACACATGACACCGGATTTGCAGAACCTTCGTATCAAATCAGATTATCACGGTCCAGAACAAGTGAGAGTAATGGGGCAGGTTTGAAGATCTCTCACATTGGCTCTACTACTTTTCATACAAATCATAAATCCTTTCAATTAATTAATGTTTATTGTGTTCCTTCTCTTTGCAATAACCTACTTTCTCTCTCTCAAATTATGAAAGATAATCATACTTATTTTGAGTTTTACCCTGATTGTTTTGTTGTGAAGGATCGGTCCATGGGAAAGGTTTTACTAGAGGATCCAGTAAAAATGGGCTTTATCAATTTCCAATAGAGAATACAACAGCTTTTTTTGAGAGAACATACTACTATGGATGGTTGGCATGCACAATTGGGTCACCCCTCTCATCGTATTATTCAAAGCATTGTTTCTATGTTTGGTCTTCCAGTTCATTTTAATAGTCTTTCTAGTCCTATTTGTAAAGTCTGTTAAGCTGCAAAAAGTCCCAGGTTACCACATAAAAAGTTTGATATTTGGTGCCCTGCCCCATTACTTCTCATAATGGAAATCATTTCTATATAGTTTTTGTTGATGATTATTCTAAATTCTCTTGGGTTTTCCCTTTGGTGCACAAATCTGATGCCATTGGTATACTTTTGCGTTTCAAATCACATGTTGAAAATCAATTTTCTTGCAAAATAAAAAGTCTTCAATCAAATTGGGGTGGTGAATACCGTTTGTTTACCTACTTGTACTATTTGGGCATCACCCATTGTGTTACATGTCCTCACAATCATTCTCAAAATGGTTATGTTGAGAGGCAACACCATCACATTATTGAAACGATGCTTGCTCTTCTCAAACAGGCCTCTCCCTTTTCACTTTTGGGATGAAGCTGTCTACACCACTACATTTTTTATTAAGCGTCTTATCACTCTTCTCCTTGGTCTTAAGTCCCCCTTAGAAATTTTTTTTCAATGAACCCCTGACTACACCTTTCTCAAAACCTTCGGTTATGGTTGTTACCCTTTCCTTCGCCCTTGTAATCAACATAAATTTGATTATCGTTCCTCTCAATGCACTTTTCTTAGGTAGTCCTCGACACAAAGGATATAGGTGTTTTCGTTGTCCCATTGGTCGGGTATATATTTTTACGGATGTCATCATTGACGAAACTATTTTTCCTTATGCTATGTCTACACCCACCATCACTCCAAGTGCCAACCATTCCCCTAGCCCCTTCGTCTATCCTCTTACACCTCCCCATGGACCAGTCTTCACTTCACTGACAATGACATCAAATGGTAACTCTCATGGCTCTTCTACATTCTTGCAATCAGATGAACATGATAATATTATTGTAACTTCACCATCACCTGCTCGTGCCACCTCCTCCTTAAAGGACTCACTCATTGAATGATATTACCCAGTAAGGTCCTCGTCACACTTCCAATTTGTAGCAGCTACTACACGAACAGACTTTATGGTGACATGATCACAATCTCGGGCTCAGAATTCTCATGCTTCCATTGCTATGAGGTATCCTCCTCCTGCTGCTCTTGTTGCCCAACTTTCAAATAGTGTGATTGAACCCACATCCTTCTCTGTGGCTGTTAAAAGTGAGCCTTGGCATCACGCCATGTCTAATGAATTTGATGCTTTAATGTGCAATGGCATGTGGTCTCTTGCACCATCTCGACCTGACATGAATTTTGTCACCTCCAAGTGGATTTATAAACACAAACATCAGGTTGATGGCTCTATTGAGCTCTGCATAGCCTGCCTTGTGGCCCGTAGCTATACTTAGTAACCAGGGCTTGACTTCGATGGTACTTTCAGCCCCGTAGTCCGTCACACCACCATATGTAGTATTCTTTCTCTTGCTGTTATGCACAATTGGCCCATTTGACAACTCGATGTACACAATGATTTATTTCATGGACAATTACATGAAGGAGTCTTTATGGAACAACCACAAGGTTTTGTTGACCCTCAACATCCTACACATGTTTGTCGATTACATAAGGCTCTCTATGGATTAAAACAAGCTCTGAGATCTTGGTTTCATTGTCTTTCATTTCTACAATCTCTTGAGGGCTACTATGGACCCTTCATTGTTCATCTATAGAAAAGATAGTGTTATGCTTCTACTACTTATATATATTGATGATATCTTATTAACTAGGAACAGTTCTTCTACCATGTTTACTCTCTTAACTCGAGGGAGGGAGAGAGTAAACAGTGGGTAATAGTGTAGTATTTCAAAGATGAAAAAGGAGAAAAAGAAAGAAGGAGAAGAAGAGGAGAGGAAAACGGGCGGAGCAACTACAGTTGCCCAAAGTTGTAGCGGTGGGAAGAAATAGAGGAATGCGAAGTTTGGAAGGTAGAAGAAGGAGAAGAAGAAGGAAAGGAAGAGAGGAAGAAAGATAGAGAGGGGGAGAAAGATCAGTGAAGAAAGGGTTTTGTCACCGTATCACCACCGTTGTCGGCTCCTCTGTTCAAACAGGGAAAAAAAGTGAACAATCGATTCTCCTTAATTGAAAAGTTTAGGTCAAAAATTTATATTAGATTAAAGGGGTAATTTTGTAATTTTAGGAAAAAAATTTAAGGTATTTTGGTATTTTTGAAAAATTGGGTTAAACCGGGTCCAAGGTGTTGAACTAGGGTTTTGGTCCAATGGTGGGTTGTTTTGGATAAAAAAAATGGAAGGTTGAGATGGTTTTAACCACTGATAAGGGTTTTGTGTGAGTGGGCTAGCAAATTTGTCGAAACAAAATCTTTTTAGATGGAAGGGTTAATAAGGGTATTTTTGGTTGAAAATTCATAAGGTGGGGTTTCTAGACATTTTGTGTTGATTGGTTGGGTCAGATTGGCCCAATTGGGCCTGGACTAGTCATATCTAGAAAGGGTTTGATTCAGTTAATCTAGGGCATTGAAATGGAATCTTTGTGTGATCGAGAGGCAAACAAGGTTTGTTTTGGATGAAATTGACAAGGTAGGGTTTTTGGGTAGTCTGAGGTGCTTGGTAAGGTTAGATTGGGCCAATTAGACCTAGATCGGGCGGATTTGATGCCTGGTCAATCTGGAGCCTTGAAATAAAATCATGGTATGATTGAGGGTAAATGGAGGTATTTTTGGCTAAAATTTCATAGAGTACGGTTTTTGGTTAATACGAGGTGATCTATAAGGTTTGATTGGTTTAAATTTGTTCGGGTCAAGTGCATATGGGTTGTGGGTACGAAAGGTGTTGAAATGAAATTTTTGTGTGATGAACGGGTAAATAGGGGAATTTTGGGTTAAAATTTTATGGATAGGTGTTTTGATGTGTCTAGAGTCTAATGAGTGTGTTTGATCGGTTAAGGGGGTCAAGATCGTAGGAATTTGTGTCAATAGGATGTTCTAGAAAGGAATCTTGGTTTGATGACAGGATATATGGGCGAATCTGGGGAAACTTTATAGGTTGGTGTTTTTATGTATCTAGAGTTTAATGGTATGGTTTTTTCGGCTTGAATGTGTTAAGACCAAGGAAATCTGAGTTCTGAGTGTTTAGGCTAATGAGAGGTGTTGGAATAGAATCTCCGCTTGATGGAAGGGAAAACAAAGGAATCTTGACCTAAAATTTTATGGATAGGTATTTTGAGAGGTTTTGGGTCTGATGGTGGTGTCGAATCTAGTGGTCAAGGTGTAAGTGGGGGTTGATTAGGGCCATTGGATAGGATCGAGCAGATTTAAGGGTGAGGGCTTTGGGTAGAAATTTGGGTTTTTTGGTTTTGGGTGTTTTGAAAAGACCGGAAGGATCTGATTAGGCATTTAGGGTAAATAGAAGGTTCAGGCGACGGATTGAGAAAAAATCAAGTGATGACAATAGTATAAAAATAAATATTTTGAAAAATAACTTCAAAACAAAACCATTTTCTTCCCTCCACATGGTGGGTAAGTAATTTAACCATTTGGGGTCAAATCGGCTAATAAAAAAATGTCATAATTAAATAATAAAAAATTAAAATAAATAAAATATATAAGACAAAAAATAAAAAGAACTAGGCATATCTCTAATATTGTATATTCATTATACTAAATAAAAATTAGTATGTAATGTATGAAATATTTTTATTAATGATGAAAATGGAATGCCAAATTTAAAATCAACCTAGAAATGAAATGAAGTCATAGTCTAAAAATAAAATTTTTAAAAATATAAAAATACAATGAATCAAACTATTTTCTTATTTAGGTGGTTGGCTAGTGGTTTGGGTCAAATGGATTAATTGGTAATACAATAAAAAATAATAAACCTTTAAAAAATAAAAAATACAAGTAATAAAAGAATATTTAAAAAATTATATATTAATTATGTCAAACAAAAATTAAGTGTGATAAGCAAAAATTATTTATATAATGTTGATGAAATATGTATAATTCAAAACTAATCTAAAATCAAAGATATTTTCTTATCCTGATGGTGGGTCAAGGATCCAAATTTTCAAAAAAAAACACATGATGTCATAATTGAATAATAAATATTTAAAAAAAGATAGAACATAGAACTGAAAAAAAAATACAGTATTTTGTCAAAAACATTTGGGAACATTTCTAATGTTCTATATTTATCATTCTAAATAAAATAATAATTGTTATTGCTTAAAATTGCTATTCTAAATAATAATAATAATAATAATAATTGTTATTGTAACTTAAAATTGTCACAAACATATTTAATATAAGCATTTAAGTTTATTTTAATCATATTGTTAACTTTGTTAATTTTCAATTTCTATCTTAGATATGATATATCTAAAATTCCTTTCGTGCATCAAACATGCTTAATTACTAGTTGATTTAAAGTATGCACACACCTCCCGATTGAGTAAGGAATTGGATGTTTACAACTTTGGCATTGTTCTTTTGGAGTTGTTGATAGGGAAAAAGGCTGTTGACAATGAGTCCAATTTGCATCAGCTGGCTTGTAGGCCATAAACTTATTTGACTTATTTTAATTTGCTTCCTATATTGTTGATTTATTTAGCATCATAAATGGGAATTTTGTGGTTCAAACACTGTCAAATGCAATACCTGTTTTGTATGTTTTAATCTTCCTTTTGGTTGTATTTATTAAAGAGCTTTTTAAAGCTTATCTCACTGAAGTTTGTAGTTTAGTGCTATCTATGATTTGCAGGTTTAACCATTATTCTAAGCCAACTTGGATTGGAAGGATGCATTCCTTTATTCAGGAATTTAATTTTTTTAGGTCCTTATTAATTGGATACTGCATTTGAACAATTACTTTTGGACATTATAATAATTAATCTTTAAATTAATAGATTTTGTTTTAATGTGTATTTTTTATTTAAATGTTGTAAGTTTTCATGTAGAAATTGTCATGGAATTTGTATCAACAAACTGTTGAAGTGAAATTAATAAACATATAGACATAAATGATAAAAAAAAGTTAAAATTAATCTGATATAAAAATTTAAAATAATAATAATAATAATAATAATAAAATGTATGCAATAGAAAAGCACCATCAACGGGGGAGTTAATGTTTGACGAAACCTAAGGCAGCAGTCGAGACTGCCATCTAAAACCGGAAAGCAAACTCTATGGCGTTGCCACCTTTAACAATGCTACTGTGACGGTTCTGACAAACTGCTCTTTTAGTGAGGTTTGAACCGCCTCAGACCAGATAGACGGCGAGCATATGACCAATGCCTTAGAGCTAAGCTGTGGGCGTATGACTGCGTATTTGTACAATATATTTTTGTATTTGCACTCCTCTCAAACTAAACCTTAATATCATATAGGACTGTCGATTAACTGGTTTTGGGTTGGACCCATCCAAATCAACATTAATTTGGATTGATTGCATGGTTCATACATTGAATTAGACCAGTCTAAAATGGTTCAAAGTATTCATTGCATTTCATAGGATTGGACCTGACCCATTTCTTATAAACCCCTATCCGACTGGATTGGATTGAACCAAAATTGGTCCAATGGCCATAATTTTATAGGTTTAAAGTTTGACAAAAATCTGGATTGGATAGATGTCTGCGTACCATTTGAATAGTCTAGGTGAATGGTTAGATCTTGAATTTGATGTCATTTGAACAACCCAAATCAATGACACTACAAGGACCGCCGCTAGAGTGATATCTGAGGAGGCGATACCTCGACTTTAGAAAATAAGGCGGCGGCCCATAAGAATATGTTCGGCAGATTTTACAAAGACGAAATTTAAATCGGTCTAATAGACTGGTATAGAATAAACGCGCGCGGGGAGGCAAAACTCTTCATTCTCCGTCTGAAGGTGCGCGGGGAGGTAAAAATCTTCATTCTCCATTCGGTTTCGACTGTTTTATCCAAAGTCCTCTTCGAGCATTCGATAGAGAAGAGAACGGTTCTCCGATAGAGGTAACAATTTCTAATGAAGGAAGATTTGGCCCAACCTTATAATCACCCAATAGCTCGGCACAACAATACGCCCAAGGCACAAGTTGAGAGGAGGAACCAACGGTCCAAACTCCCTACAAGGAGGAACTAACGGTCCGAACTCCCTACAAAGAGCCCAAACTCCCTACAAGGAGGAACCAACGGTCCGAACTCCCTACAAGGAGCCCAAACTCCCTATAAGGAGGAACCAACAGTCCGAACTCCCTACAAGGAGCCCGAACTCCCTACAAGGACGAACCAACGGTCCAAACTCCATACAAAGAGCCCGAGCTCCCCGCAAGGAGCCCGAGCTCTTCCTTGGACCACCCTACAAAACACCCAAACTGGCCTGCCTCATGGCAGTTCGGGACACACCTCCCTCCGAACTCAAGACTTCACCTCGCTCGCCACTCCAGCACTTCGCCTCGTGGACACCAAACTAAACCGTACTACGCCTGACACCGAGGAAGTCCGTACCCAGGGGCAGCGCACCTGACTGACTTGGGATCTGACGGTTGACAGCCACACTTCAACGGCCACCTGCCACCGCCACCTGCCACCACCGTCTCCAATTGTAGAGATGGCTCCGACAAAAAGCAGTGGCGGTTGTCCCAGCAGAGGTGACGATGCCCGAACTGACAGGAGCACAGAAGTCATATCCGACCTGATAGAAGCCTGGGAGTGAGTGCGTGAGGTGGTTATAAAAGGCTTCCTACCCCCAAGAACAAGGTATGTGAACTTTGCGCCATCTGGCTTTATCTTGCCTTTGAGATAATACTAACTTGAGCTTTGGAGCAATCTCACCGGGTTCCTTCCCAAAGATTTCCTACCTTCTTCCCCGTTTCAGGCCCCCCCTGTTGCTCCAGTCAGAGGCAAGGTCGTTGATAGCTAAGATCGGCCGGATTGCGCACCATCAATTGGCGCCGTCTGTGGGAACGCTTCCAAAAGCCTCCCTCTAAAACTCTCATAACCTCTTTTTCTCCAAAAACCCCAACACTCATGGCTTCTTCCAGTAGCGCCGAACGTAGCACGGAGATGAACATCACCGGGGAACAACTTCAAGTCCCCGTGGTGTGCACCGGGCAAATCACCATCCCCCTTTCGGTGGATGGGATCCCCAGCCTAAATGCGCCACGAGCGGTGGCGCCCATAAACCTTCCCATGGGTGTCCCCTTTCCACTCCCTATCGAAACAACCTTTACTGAACCAACTGCTATCCCCCTGGCGACTAGCCAGAGCCAGTTTGACGACCTGATGCAGTGCATGCGGGCAATGCAAGCCTAAATGCAGCAGTTTCAGCAGCATCAGCTCCAGCGCACCAAGTACTGCACCACCTCTCTCAATATCACTACCAGCAGCAGTTTCCCCAACTGCCTATCAACCAACTGCAGCTTCTGCCTCGGCATCCTGCCCCAAAGCCGGTCAAGGCTTCCCCCCAGGATGGACGCCATCACCAAGCTGCCTCCCAACTTCAGAACACCCCTAACAGCTAGGCCTCATCGCCGGGCCAAAGGGAAAGAAGAATCACCCCCGCCTCGCAACTCGTAGGCGGGTCTGGAACCTCGCCCGCAAAATCAGCACCTTGGCGCTCTAAGCCCGAGTTCCCACTCTCAGAGAACCGATTCAGCGCTTCAGCAGCAAACTACCAACATTCCGGGCCCATCGAGATCGGCAACACAGAGGCCAGCAACGCCAGTACCAGGCCTACCCAAAGAAGGCGTCGACAAAGTCGCCGAACTGCCACCCGTGTCCTACCCGAGCTTAGAAGTAAAGAAGAGACAAGCTCGGACGAGGTAAAGGCTACCCCTATTCTCTTAGTTCCTTCCCCCCTCTCATCAGAACTCCTTGCAGTCCCCATGCCCAGAGACTTCAAACTCCCTCCTTTAGACAAGTATGATGGGTCCTTCGACCCCAGCGACCACCTTGATGCCTTCCAATCCCAAATGCACCTGGCAAGAGCCAGTGAGTCATGCATGTGCGTGGCCTTCACCACCACTTTCAGGGGGATGGCCCGCACCTGGTACAGGAACCTAGCCCCCGGGTCAATAAGAAGCTGGACCCAGTTCGTGCAGATCTTCACCGCACACTTCGTTACTAGCAAGTGGTGCCCCAGAACCGAGGAAAGCATCTTCGGAGTGGTTCAGAGAGAAGGAGAGCCCATTCGGGGCTACATCAAGTGGTTCAATGATGCGTGTTTGTAGATACCACGACTGGACCCCGCGGTACAACTCGCGATGGCCAAGAGAGGAGTAACACACAAGGAATTCAAATGGCACATGGTAGCAAGTCAGCCCGTGACCATGGCCGAATTCCTCGAGCTCGTAGACAAGTTCATGAGAATAGAGGAAGATATCAACCAAAGGACCAAAGGCGGGGTCGATAAAAGGAAAAGGGAAGGCGACCCCTCTAACCCAGGTGACAGAAAAAACCCGGCCCAGGAAACGAGGCCAAGCCAGCCGTCCCGAGCTCCCTTAGCAGCTCGGACAGACTACACCCCCTTGAACACAAGGCAAACTGAAATCTTGATGACGATCAAAGACGCCCCATACGTGAAGTGGCCACCTCGCCTAAAGGGGAACCCAAACGAGAGAAATAAAAATTTGTGCTGTAATTTCCATAAAGACCACAGTCATAGTACCGAACAGTGTAAAAATCTCCGGGATGAGATAAAGGGACTCATCCATCGCGGGTAAGGACGCTCCCGAATCCAGCAGCAGGCCAGCCGAACCATCGCAGAGGCAGCCTCCGGAAGAGAGGCCAGTTCGCGGAACCATCCATGTAATATTGGGAGGTTTGGTGGTAGCGGGATGTACATCGGCAGCGGCCCGGACATCAGTTCGCGAAGTGGTCCGAGAAGAACAGAACCCTCCAAAGAGGCCGAAGGCGGAAGAACTGATCTCCTTCACAGAAGATGATGCGCGAGGTGTCCACTACCCCCATGATGACGTGCTCGTCATAAAACTAAGGATCAGCGACTTCGAAGTCAGGCGCGTGCTTGTGGATTCAGGTAGCTCAGCAGACATCCTCTTCAAATCGGCATTTGACCAACTTCGGTTGCAGAGAAACGAGCTAAAACCCGCGAACACTCCTCTGGTGGGCTTCAGTGGTGAGGAAGTCAAACCCCTTGGGAAAATAACAGTACATGTGGAAGTCGGCACATGGCCTTGTGCGGTGAGACTCAACCACGATTTCCTGGTGGTCCCAACTCCCTCCCCATACAATGCCATAATAGGGTGGCCAATCACTCATGTCCTACGGGCAGTGGTCTCCACCTATTACTTAGCAATGAAGTTTCCTACGGACTTCGGTGTGGGGGTGGCGCGGGGCGACCAGCTCGAGTCCTACAAATGCTATGTTGCCGCCCTGAAGGGAAAAACCAAGGTGGTCGACGACCTCGAACTGGAGCGACCTACGGAGCAAGGCGAGGAGCGAGCTGCGCCCACAGGAGAGACGGTTGCAATCCCAACTTCGGCTGCGGACCCAGATCGGACGATACAGATCAGTGCTGCCGTCCAGGAACCTCTACGAACCGAACTGGTGAGTTTCTTACTTCAAAATTTAGATATCTTTGCATGGTCTGCTTCCGATATGCCCGGCATTGACCCCAGCCTTATAACTCACAAACTTAATATTGACCCTATAGTCAGACCCATTAGACAGAAGAAACGCAACTTAGCCCCAGAGCGCTGGAGGGCAGTCGACAAAGAGGTCGAAAAGCTCCTCGTAGCAGACTTCATAAGGGAAGTTCACTACCCGAGCTGGGTAGCCAACCCGGTGCTAGTAAAAAAGGCAAACGGCAAGTGGCGCATGTGCGTCGACTACACCGACCTGAACCGAGCCTGCCCAAAAGATTGCTTCCCCCTCCCCAGAATTGACCGCCTAGTGGACGCGACCACAGGACATGAGCTGCTAAGCTTCTTGGACGCCTACTCGGGCTACAACCAAATCAGGATGGACCGGTCTGATGAAGAAAAAACCACCTTCATAACCAAGTTCAGACTGTATTGCTACAAGGTCATGCCCTTCAGACTGAAGAATGCTGGGGCAACCTTCCAAAGACTTGTGAATAAGCTGTTTCGGCCCTTAATGGGCACGAAAATAGAATGTTATGTTGACGACATGGTCGTCAAGACACAATTTTCACAGGAATTAATACAAGACTTAGATTCTGTCTTCCAAATTCTGCGTCAACTTAGCATGAAACTGAACCCAAACAAGTGTGTCTTCGGTGTCACCTCGGGTAAGTTCCTGGGGTACATTGTCAACCGGTGCGGCATTGAGGCCAACCCGGACAAGATAAAAGCCATCCTAGATATGAGACCACCCCGAAAAGTAAAGGAGGTTCAGAGGCTAAACGGCCGCATAGCCACTCTGAGCCGCTTCGTGTCCAAATCGGCAAGCCACTGTCTGCCTCTTTAAAGCAATCAAAGGCAAAGGGTTCGAATGGACCCAAGACTGCCAGATCGCGTTCAACGAGCTAAAAAACTACCTCGCTAGCGTGCCGATCTTAACCAGGCCCGAGGTGGGCGAGGTCTTAGAACTGTACCTCTCGGCAAGCGACGAGGTAGTCAGTTCAATACTAATAAAAAAGGTAGATCGGGCCCAACGACCCATCTATTATGTTAGTAAAATTCTACAGGGAGCAGAGATGAGGTACCCGCAGATAGAAAAGCTAGCATATGCACTGGTAATTGCAGCTCGGAAACTCCGCCCATATTTCTAGGCTCACACTGTCATTGTCTTGACTGACAAACCTCTGAGGCAAGTCTTAATCAAACCCGAGGTTTCTGGTCGGCTGACGAAGTGGGCCATCGAGCTCAGCGAGTACGACCTCCAGTATAAGCCGCGAACTGCTATTAAGGCTCATGCCTTGGCAAACTTTATTGCCGAGTGCACGTTCAACCTCGAAGTCCCTAGGCCGGTTGAGCCCGAGATCCCCAGTTCGGGCGAGCCTGGAGCTCCCAAGCCAATAGAGTCTGAACCCCGTGAAGTAGCAGTCAGGGTGGCATCTCTCCTGGTTAGGCCAAGCGCGAACTGGGATGAGGAGCCCTGGATCCTTCACGAGGCGGAGTACGAGGCATTGATAGCCGGGCTGAACCTAGCGCAAAAGATAAGATCAAAACACATAGTTATCTGCAGCGATTCCCAGCTTGTGGTTAACCAGGTTACGGGCGAATACGAAGCTCGCAAGCTAACTATGATCGCCTACCTGACAAAAGTAAAGGAAGCTCTACTCAACTTCCAGTCACACTTCATCAGGCAAATCCCGAGGTCAGAGAACACTGAGGCCGACGCCTTGTCCTGGTTAGCCAGCACGAGTCACAACACCATGAGAACCGTGTACATAGAGGACTTACCTCGGCCTAGCATTCTCGGAGGGGCAGAGGAGGACGCTCCCGTCCTTGAAGCAGAGCCGATCTGGATCGACCCACTCACGAGCTTCTTGCTAGACGGAACCCTCCCGGCGGACCGCAATGCAACCAGGAGGGTGCAGCGCCAGGCAGCCAAATACGTCATAATAGATGAACGGTTGTACCGACGGTCCTATACGCTCCCCTACCTGCGTTGCTTGCGACCTACCGAAGCCGAGCTCGTACTCCGCGACACTCATGAAGGTCTATGTGGCGGACACCCGGCGGACACCTGGGGTCCGCGACACTCATTTCGACAAGGATACTACTGGCCAATGATGAAGGCAGAGGCTGTCGAGCTCGTCAAAAAATGCGATAAGTGTTAGAAGCATGCCAACATCCACCATCAGCATGCCGCCGAGCTCAAGTACCTCACCAGTCCATGGCCCTTCGCACAATGGGGCATCGACCTCCTGGGGCCATTCCCGCCAGCCACAGGTGGGAGGAAGTTCCTAGTGGTAGCGGTAGATTATTTCACAAAGTGGATAGAAGCTGAACCCCTGGCAACAGTTACAGCCCGAAATGTGCAGAACTTCTTTTGGAAGAACGTAATATGCTGCTTCGGATTACCTCGGGTACTGGTCTCCGACAATGGCAAGCAATTCGAGGATATCAGGTTTCAGGAGTGGTGCCAAGGTATGGGAATCCAGCAGAACTTCAAATCAGTCGCACACCCGTAGGCAAACGGTCAGACAGAAGTAATGAATAGAGCTATTCTCCGCAGACTAAAAGCACGACTCGATCGAGCTAAAGGGTTGTGGGCGGACGAGCTACCAAGTGTTCTATGGGCTCACCGAACCCTAGAAAAAACCGCCATAGGAGAAACCCCCTTTAACCTCACCTACGGCACCAAAGCGGTAATCCCGGCAGAGATCGAAATACCTACACTTCGGCTAGAAGCATACGACGATCAAACAAACGAAGATGAGTTACGCACCAACCTCGACCTATTGGACGAGGTAAGAGACCTCGCATACATCCGGATCGCAGCTTACCAGCAAAAGATAGCTCGGTACTACAACGCCAGAGTAAAAAAGCGGAACTTCCGCGTCGGCGACTTGGTTCTCCGTAAGATCATGGCGCCCGAGCCCGGCGTGGGCAAACTCGGACCAAATTGGGAAGGGCCCTACCAAGTAAAGAGAGCGCTCGGGGGGGCATACGAGCTCGAAACTCTAGAGGGCAAACAAGTACCCCGAGCTTGGAACGTCGTTAACTTGAGACGATACTACCTATAGATCATCAAGCGAAGTGGATTAAGTCGCTACCAGAACCAAAAGACTAAGACGCCGAACTAATAAAGACCTCAGCATGAATTAAACGAGGGCATCAACATAGCCAGTTCGGTGACATGGTCAGTTCGAAGTTCGGGACAAATCCACCCACCACCTCATAAACTCCCCGCGCCAGGGCAAGTCCCTTAGTGGGAGGAGTGGGGGGCAATTGATGAAGGAAGATTTGGCCCAACCTTATAATCACCCAACAGCTCAGCACAACAGCATGCCCAAGGCGTGAGCTGAGAGGAGGAACCAATGGTCCGAACTCCCTACAAGGAGGAACCAACGGTCCGAACTCCCTACAAGGAGCCCGAACTCCCTACAAGGAGGAACTAATGGTCCGAACTCCCTACAAAGAGCCCGAGCTCTTCCTTGGACCACCCTACAAAACCCCCCAACTGACCTGCCTCATGGCAGTTCGGGACACACCTCCCTCCGAACTCAAGACTTCACCTCGCTCGCCACTCCAGCACTTTGCCTCGTGGACACCAAACTAAACCGTACTACGCTTGACACCGAGGAAGTCTGTACCCAAGGGTGGCGCACCTGACTGACTTGGGATCTGACGGTTGACAGCCGCACTTCAATGGCCACCTGCCACCGCCACCTGCCACCACCGTCTCCAATTGTAGAGATGGCTCCGACAAAAAGCAGTGGCGGTTGTCCCAACAGAGGTGACAACGCCCGAACTGACAGGAGCACAGAAGTCATATCCGACTTGATAGAAGCCTGGGAGTGAGTGCGCGAGGTGGTTATAAAAGGCTTCCTACCCCCAAGAACAAGGTATGTGAACTTTGCGCCATCTGGTTTTATCTTGCCTTTGAGAGAATACTAACTTGAGCTTCGGAGCAATCTCACCGGGTTCCTTCCCGGAGATTTCCTACCTTCTTCCCCGTTTCAGGCCCCCCCCCCTGTTGCTCCAGTCAGAGGCAAGGTCGTTGACAGCTAAGATCGGTCGGATTGCGCACCATCAATTTCTGCATTCGATCTCTGGAAATGAGAGAGGCAAATATATTCTCATTTCGATTCGATCATTGCAGTTGAACGCTCATTTTGATTTTTTTTCTTTTCGATTTTAGGTCGCTTCCCTCGTTGGAAGAGAGATCCGACCTTATTTTCCAAATCCATCGATCTGCCTTTATTTCCAGAGAGGTATGTATGATCTTCCTTCATTTTCACTTCATTGAATCTTTAATCTATTCTGTAAAATATTTCTTCGTCCTCATCCAACTTCTCTGACCGCAAAATGATCACATGGTACCACCATTTCTAATCATAGAAGATATCAACTTCAAATCCGGGACTGAGTTGACTGAGGTAATGTGCCTTCTTCTCCATGCGTACCTTCTATTCTAATCACATCTAGGTTTCTCTCTCTCTCTCTCTCATCAACTATATACTTTAGACTTGGGAATAACGATCTATGTGTTATGTTATTTTCCTTTTGAGTAACAGAACTATCGAGTAACAAATTTGGCTGCTCCATAAAAGTGTTCTTCATTTTTTAGAACACTTCCATAGATATTATACTTTGAAGATGGTACAGGCTCGTGTGAAAGAATATCTAATAGATATTCCTAATTTGATTGATTGTACTATTGGTCCATTCGTGCTTTATCCATAGACAGAGTAGAATGGATCCTCATTCTGAAACAGCAGGCCATGGGATTCAACAGGGACAGAGATTTTAGTAGTGCTACAAAGGTTTAGACTTGGAAAAGACTTAAACTATACAAAATTGTAAATTAAGGGAGAACCCAAATTGGTGGTGGGCTGGATGCAGGATGAGGAAAGAACTCCTTGATAATATAAAAACATTATGGGGGAGATAATGAGCTCAAAAGAAACAGAATTGTATACGTAACTTGGGTTTATAGATCAGCTAACAGATTGATAGATGCTTTGGCAAGGAGTGAACAGAGATCTTCAACCCCAATATATACAGGAGTTATCTGAAAAGACAAGCGTGCAAGATCTTCAACCTGCAATACGAATAATGTACTCTGAGATTACCAAAATAGGAAGAATGAGTAGTAAAATTTTGAATGAGAAATACAAACCTTAGTAGTCTGGGTAGCAGAGAACAAAGCTATTTGCCTCTCCTAGCATACCACAAGACACTTCAATTAACTCATGATGCAGAGAACAAAGTTATTCTAAATCTGTTTTTTTTTTCTTTTTTGATGTCTTATTATGACATTAGTGTGGTATTGGAAGTGGTGAAGATGCAAGCCATTCAGACAATCCTTTCTACTTTGGAGCCCTTGATCCGTAAAGTTGTAAGTGCATCAGTCCTTTCTACTTTGTTAAATAATTTGTCTTTAGTAATATTAAAATAGTTGCTACGTTTTTGCTTTAAGGTTCTGAATGAAGATTCAAAGTTTGACATTCCATTTCTCTGTGATTTTGATGCTGCCAGAACCTTACAAGTAATTCTACATTATCTTTTCCCAAGTTTTGGCCTTGGCTACTTTGTTGCTACAGATGTTGGTTCTAGAATATCATTCGGAGATCTAATTTGGGACTAATTTGCATCATTAAATCATTATGCAACTATCATATAATTGGGGCTCATTTATCTACTTTACATTTTTCAATAATATTTTCCTTGGTTCAAGTTCAGTAGCTTTCTTTTTTTTCTTTTGGGTTATCATGCATCTGACATTGTTTTTTTGTCCATTTTTTTGGTTGCACCTAAAGAAATATTGATGAGTTAAAATATTGTTTTATGAGGGATGTCATTTGCTTTCCTTTTGCAATACCTCTTAGTTTTCTGTACAGCTTCTCACTGTATAGTTGCTGATTTATGTCTAGGGGTAATTGCCCTTTTTTGGCTAATGAAATTATACTTTATTAGGATACACTCTTCCATGCCTTGATTATTTGTGTGAAGCCATTGGTAAATACTACAAGATGGTTTATTGATCCATGACTGAGCTTCGCATCTCAAAAGTTAATGATTCTGTGTATCAGTGGTGTGAAGTATGTGCTCCATTTGGCAATGATCTTCAATGGGGTGTAAGAAGAGTCTTCAAGAACTGAGTGGCAATCTGTTTTGAATATGTAAGTTTGAGATTCCGATACCATTTCAATAGGATAAAATAAATGATGGAAGGTTTTAGGATTTTCTGAGCAGAGAGAACAAGTTAAATCTAAGCGATGCAGCCAGTGATAACATTTGTCTTTTGTTGATAAACCTTTCCATAATATTTTCTATATGAAAATTTGAAATGGTATGGATGAGTTCATTTCACCATTTGGGTGCTACTGTCTAGTGATGCAGAGAAGATGAAGATATTAATTCGGGGTGGATTTGCAGACCGGAAAATAGCTAGTGGATCTAAAATTGGCTTCTAAAAAAGCAGATTTCCAGATTTGATGAGACTTAAAACAGAGAGATAACGAGGTCTGAAAGTGAATGACAGAGAGAAGCTGGGGAATTTCCAACATTTCGATCCTTATTTGAAGGAGTGTTATGAAGAAATCGATCCTTCGCTGTCGTCAGCGGAATCAGATGAAGTACATGTTCTTGCAATTGACGATAGTTTTGTTGATCGGAAAGTAATTGAGCGTCTGCTTAAGATCCCTTCTTGCAAAGGTCATTTTCAGATTATTCTTCGTTGCATTTGGTTCTCATCTTGTTCTTTTCGTTTTTGTAGTGTTCTGTTTTGAACTTTTTTTTGTTATCTAAATAAATATTGTTGAAATCTTAGTTACTGTTGTGGATAGTGGAAGGAGTGCTCTGAAATTTCTGGGTTTGGATGGGGAAGAAAACTCTGCAGTCGGCATGGGTGTAAGAGAATTTATTAAGTTGTAGGCAATATAAATGATTCATTGGAATTATTTTTTTAGTGATTTATTCTTTTCATCTGATATTAATTGCAGGGTTTGAAGTTGAATATGATAACCACTGATTATGCCTGGGATGACTGGATATGAGTTGCTCAAGAAAATCAAGGTTAATTAGATTCAATTCATACATATTCTTATAGCATTTCAACGGATTAATGCGAAAAATACTGAATTCAGTAATTACCTGTTTCCTTGATCTTTCTATGCAGGAATCTTCGACCTTCAAAAAGATACCTATGGTGATTATGTCATCCAAAAATATCTTGTCTCGGATTGACAGGTATATTGATTAAATATATCATAACACTTTTTCCAGTAATCAAAATTGAAGTATATGAATAGAAACATGCTTGAAACACTGTCAAGTCCATTATAAAACAGAAAGTGTTCAAGATACATATGGGTGGGTATGGTCACTGGATTATTTGCTGGGACAATCACTAATCTCTGTTTAAAACAGTCGGAGAGAAGAATTCATTTAGTTTATTAGCTTCGACAGTTAGAAGGGGGCATTGGGAGATGTTAGCAGCTGGTTTAAGTTCTGTTTTGTCTAAAATGAGCAGGTGCTTGAGGAAGGGGAAGAGGAATTTATGTTCTGTAGCAGATCTGAATTGTTGATTAGTAGATGAGTCGCTATGTTAAATTAATTCTCTGGAAAAAAAACGAAAATGAACAATCTGAAAGTGTTATAGAATGGTAGCTGGAAGTGCAAATCATGGTGCATTTACAAAGTATCATGGTATGATGGATACAAGGCTATCTTAATTAAACGCATTTATTCATATGCTTCTTATCTTCCATATTGTAGTCTCAGCAGAAAATATGGATTCTTCAAATTCCTGTACCAATATCCGAATTATGAGTTGACCTTACTTATGGTGAATCTGTTTTATTAGGTAGCTGAGGAGTCTAAAATTTCAGAGATGGATCAAGCTTCAACCGGAGAAGCTGAAATACTTGGAGTTTCTGTAGAGACGCTGAAAGACTTAGAGCTTCTGTAGAGACAGTGAAAGGGAGAGCTTGTTCAATTTAAAAATGAACATGCATTCAGAGATGCACTACATTATTTGAGAATTTGATTTTTTTTTAATCTTTGTATTTGAACAATTGCATTTTGTATTTGAATAAATTTTAGATATTATAATAAATAATCTTCCATTTAATAGATATTGTTTCAAATTGCATTTTTATATGAGGTTTGATGGATGGGATTTGCATTAAGCAGGACTCAAAGCAATACAAAATATAGTACAAAAGGTATAAACAAAAATATGGTAAACGACTATTAAAAAATTTCTAAGTCGGCAGTCTTATTGACCGCCATCATAACCATAAATAGGAACTAAGGCAGCGGTTAGAAACATCTAAGCCGGCGGTTTGAACCACCACCAAAAAATGGGAGGATTTTTGAGAAAAAGCTAAAGTGGCGGTCATTTAGAACCTATGCCGGCGGTCAAAACCACCGCCATGATACACGGCAGCTTTGATTGACTGCTGCTTTAGAGCAACATCAAAGGCAGCAATCATTTTAACCTAAGCCGGGGGTCCAGATCTAAGGCGACAACTTTTTAGGGGCGGACGCACGACCGCCGCCTTAGCCTTTTTTCTTGTAATGTGATTAAATTAAATCTGAGCATTTCATTTGTTGGATGATGCAAATTAGTATAAACGGATTTACAATATCAATGGTTTGATTGATTAGTGAATCGATAGAAATGGTTTAATTATTGGTGTTTTATTTGTTTTGATATTATTATTTTTTAAGCCATTTGTTTGTAAGATTATAGATCAGTAAAATTTATTCCTTACATATATTCCAATATACTAACTACTTTCCAACTACTTCCGAGCAAATAACCAAGGGACTGGTTTCAATGCCACAACCATCCCAAAATTTTAGTTTTGTTTTCTCTCTCCTGTTGCACGTCTCAATGATACTAATTAATCAACACAAAGCGAACCGAAGAAAGGTGCTGTCCAATTTATTAGATAGCTAATGGCTCGTTCAAGACTTCAAGTCAAGTTTGCCCATTCAAAAAAAAATAAACAAAAAAAGACTTAAGTCAAGTCAATGACAGTGACTTGACAAATGGTTGTGCATTTGTCACAACCACATCTTCTATGAATAAGAATAATTGAATTCCAGCCCCCTCCCTACAACTAGCCCTCTCCCCCTATAAACCACATCCTGCCCGTGAATTTGGCATCAATTCACGGTCAGGATGCATTCCCCCTGTACTTTGGGCCTAATAAAAATGTTCTCAATGCATGATAGAATGTGCATGTGACACGCCTGTGAAGCGCTGAGTGTCAGGAGCAGATCCGGTCTCCCATTTCAAAGCACTTCACTTTATTGTTTCTTGTAGGTAGCTGGCTTGATTCAGCTAATTAAAGAAGCCACGTGAAGGACTATATGAATGATCAAAATTGTCTCCCAAATTTCACTAAAAGTTGATTCTAATTTTGTTGGATGGATCCAACTTCATAAAGCGAAGTGCGAATGCCTCATAGCCCTTCCTTCCCAAATGATTAATGACTTACAGCTTTTACAAGTTAAGTCCAAAGGTCAACTTTTATCGGATCCTTTGCCGTTTCTCACGTTTGAAAATAAAAGCTGAAATTCCCCATATTTTTTGATTAATCTGTGAATTCTCTTTTAGTGTGTTTTACTAAATTAAATATATAAAAGTATACAATTATTTTGTATAATAATCAATAATTATTTATACTTTATATATTATTTTAGTACTTTTTTATAATACAAAAATAACAATAATTAATTTTATATAAGATTGTTTATTAAATTTAGGAATAGCAATTTTTTTCATTTTCCTAATTCCTATGCAGAACTGCCCCGAATGAGGTGAGTGTAGGGATAATTTTCCCCTGTTTGGGAAGAGATAGGAAAATTTTCATCCCCATTGGCAGGGATGATCTGAGAATGGAGAAAGCACTCCCTGCGTCATGTGGACCATGATTCCCACCCCATATGATCCCTGCTAATAAATACAAATATACATGCATACATTTATATATGTATATATGTACACATACGTCTATATGTTAATATTTTTAAAAATATGGTTGAATATGTTTGAATATTTTCTAATAGGAATGTAAATTTTAATTATTTTATTTTTATTTTTTAAATAAAACAAAAAATCGTTGGATGGGTTAGGATTCATTATATGGATGGCCAAACTATGTTATGGTTGGGTAAATTTTCAAAAATTTCTTAATCCTTTAGGGAGTTGAATTCCCTATGTTGCATCTTTCAATATCGATCTTGCACTGAATTGGATCAAATTTTAAACCAATCAATGAAGATGTATATTTGATGCGGATACCACAAACGTAGATCCTAAGGTAGAAGTTCATGCCCAAATTAGTCATAAAACCAGCCTTTACTGAAAAATGATGCAGTGTATTCCTAAAGTCAGTTCAACAACACAGTTTTCAATAAAACTATAACCCAACTGCTTGGATCGAATTAGGAAAATTGAGCATGTTATCCCCTAAATTTTTCTTGAAAAAATTAGAGGAAAAACTAATCTATATCAATCACAAATAACTGAGGTCGAATTAGGAAAAACTGGGAGACAAATGGGTGCGAAGAGAACTAGAAACTACAACAAATATAAAGCTATCTTGGATTGATCTACCCCCCCCCCCCTTGTTATATTCTCTTATGGAGTTATTTCCTAATCCAATTAGAAGACAATCCAAATCTAAATCAGATCTCGACTCTAATTAAAGATATATCTTATCTTCTTATAAGATTAGGTGCTCCATACCTAGATTCGTCCCATGTCACATGACAATTTAATATTAATTATGGGCCTTAGGCCCATCAACTATAAAACTCCATGACCCAAGGGTGTTGTATGGCCAACTTAGGCCTGATTTGTATGGCGTGAGACCCCACAATGACATCACATAAGTCCATATGGATTTGGCCCAACCTCCATGAGAAGGCTTGGCCGAATTCACTGTATACAATAAACCCAAACACCTAAACACATCACTATGGGTTCAATATGGGCCTAACATTTACACTTAAATGATCCTTAAATTCAGCCACCCTATGAAGATTCCAAGATAATGAACTTAAGTAATATAAAACTCATTAGATAAACATCATTTAATGGTCTCTTACACTTAACCTCTCGAATCATAATAATCAAACATTATCCAATAGAGAAGGACCTCTCCCTTGGCTGTAAGGTATAGTGTCATACTCTCTACTCGAATGGATCCTGAGTATTAAAACCTTTTGCAAACATTTTTCATAAAATATAATAGTAATTAAAAGTTATTCAATAACTATTTAAAATATATTATTAATTGATTTAAAGTATTAATTTTAATATTTTTTATTTAAAATATCTAGTTGTTGAAATATTTAAATAATGTTTCATTTTTAATGTTAAATTTTTATTTTTGAATAACATTTAGATTGAATAATCTCAAAAATAAAATTTTATATTCTTTTGTGATGAATTTTGTAAAAATATATAAATATTAATAATATGAATATTATTAAATTGATTATATTTGTCTTTAATAAATATTTTAAAGTGATTATATAATTTTATTAGAATATTTAAACAATTCTTAAACTTTTAATTCAAACTTTCTTTAGATAGATGTAGATAAAAAGTGGGAGAGAAGATAAGTAAGAATTAGAGATAATTTAGGAGAGAAACTCACTATTAAATAAGAGACATCTTAAGGGAAAATTGGGGATAATGGGTGAGGTTGTCTAGGAGAAATTTTTAGGATATTAGATTACTTAGGTTATTGGAACATGTAGGGAGAGAGAGAGAGAGAGAGAGAGATTTTAGGATGATTTTTTTTAGAAAATTAGAGTTTCTAATTGGTAGTTTTGAAAATGACATAGATTAAAATATTAAAAACTTCTAGACTTCCTTGTTTTAAAAAAAAGGCGTAGTTATTTTTCCTTTCTAGGTGCACTTGACTTGACTTCAGATATCTTTCCGACAAGAACTCTACCTCATCTATCCACAACATGTTACCCAGTGCATTGGGAAGATTGGTGTGCTCCATGTGTAGTTACAATCTAGATTCACTTGACTCGTTATAAAAATTAATCCATTTCATGTGTAATTTATAATTCCTCTAGGGAAAATTATTTGATAGTTTGTTTCTATATTAACATTTTAAGTGTCAAAGCTATAGCTTATGTAACTCTAAATGACCAACACTTTACAGAATGCATTACAATAGAGCCAATCTTCGAAACTATACCAATTGAATCTCTAAGATAATAGCCTATTTGGCTTTATTCGATTTTCCATTGTCTTTTTTTTTTCTTTAATTTTGCAAACCCTTTTGTTGTATGACAAAACAAAGTTATCAAATTAGGTGCCGTTTGGAAAGCTTTTTCAGAAAAGATCTTCCAGTAGTCCAAATGGCCAAAAGACATATTGAGCTTTTGAGGTATTGTTTTTATAGACAATGATCGTTTGGAAAGTGACACAGTCTACCAGGCTTTCAAAAATGCATTTATAGGCAATATATCAGATAGAAAGACTAGAAAGCTTCATTTGAAGCTTTTTCAAAATTCAATGTTTTTTATCTTTTTTTATCTTTCTTTGAGAGCTTATTCTCATCTTTCTAGCTTTTGATTACCAAATGGAAAAGTTTTGAGCTTCCTTGAAGCCTAGAATTTCGAATGGAAAGATTTGCCTTGACACCTTAGTAACTTACATGTAGGGAGTTGATTGGGCTATTACCCGATGTTTTGCTCATCAATTGATAGATTATTTTCTTTGGCCTCTCAATGAGATCACATCAACACCCCATAGGGTGTGCCCCATGGGTTCCCCACATGCACATCTCGTATATATATATATATATATATATATATATATTATTTCATGTATACATTATTTATTATTTATAACATAATATATTATATATTTCTAGTGTTTCTATTATATATTAAAAAATCAATGCATTGAACCAATGGAAAATCAAACCGACTAACTAGTTAACTGATTTACGAGTACTAGTTCAAATTGAAAAATAATCGAACTATGAGCACCCATAGTTATAATTTTACTATTTTACATGCCTATTTTAATTGTCAATGGATTTATATCACATAAAATGCTTTATCATAGTACTTAGAATCACATATAATGGTATATCATTAAGGGCAAATTTCTTAAAATACCCCTAAGGTAGGAAATGGGCTAATTCTACACTATTGTTTTAAAACACCCTAAGCTTTTTGATAATTGTCTAAAACCTCCTTTACCATTAGCTCTCCATTACACACCATTCATTTGTGACATCAGCAGACTAATCAATTTTTCAAAAATTCCTAGAGTACCCTTTTGTGCTTGAGAATGCCCTTTTTAGTTTGGGTTTACTTAGGATTGGACGAAGACCTCTAATTTTTTGCAAGGTTATGGACCGATTGTTCTATTGATAGTCACCAATATCAACATGGTAGGGCAATGAACCTCTACTATTGTTCGTGGTCACTATAACCCACAATGATATAGGTGACCAAACACAAAGGCTGATCAATCATACTATGTCACATCAATATAAATAAGGAAGGAAGTTGGAGAGCTCTATTAACTAACCATTACTACAGATGTTTATATAAGTTGAACAGGAACTTTCACTAGACTAATGGTCGACGAGATCAATAATCACCAATGGAAGTATTAGTTTGAGGTGAAAGAAGCATCGCACATGTGCACTTGAATAATTTCAAACAAGCGTAGACATTGACTAGCATTTATTTGATAAAATACCTCATCAACACTCGCACGCCCAACCCACCCAGCCCCCTTGCATGCCTAGCACTCTAGCTCGTATGGACAGCCCCCCATGGAACCTTAGCCCGCCTAGTCCATCACACGCACTACCCCCAAACCTATTCAACCCCCTTGACATGCCCAGCCCCCTCACACACACAACCCCCCAAGCATCCCAACCCACCCAGCCCCTTGCATGTTCCTCTCACCACATGCCTAGCCCAACTAACCCTATCCCATGTTCCCAACCCATTACCTATACATCCCCTCTCCCCCTTGCATCACAACCCACCCATCACCCTAGCACCCTACATGCTTAGCACCCTCTCCCCTCCTCCGCACACATAGCTGCCCACCTCCTTTCTATGATCTTGCCCTCACACCGAATATGACCACCTCTTCTACATGAAAATACGTTCAATGAAATGTTTTAATGAAAATATTTTGGTTTGAGGGACTACTTAATTTTAATTAAACAGTCACCATGAATGTTTTGTGCCCATGTGGTGGAGAGTGTGTAGTAGTTGTAGTTTAGCATGGAAAGGTTAAGAATGTTGGTCATGAGTTATGGCTGTCACTATTATGTAAGTTATATGTTATGTAAAAGTTTGCCCTTCATTAACATTAGAAAAAAAATAACTAACTAATGTATAGTTATTGTAGTTCATCCCTGTTAGAAGATGTAACTTCTTCTCAAAGAAGGATGAGGCAAGGATTTGTCCATGTAGAACTAGGTTTTGTATAGTATTCACGTCTAAATGGCTTGATATACAAGGGAAATAGTTTTGGGTTTGTGCAAAGCCCCAACTAAGAAAATTTGTTAATTGATTTAGGTCAATCATCAAAAGATAAATCCAACATTATTTTTATAGGAATGTCTAGTAGATCGTTGGGAGTGTAACCATTGAAGAAGATGGATTAGGGCCTTATACAAGCAAGGAAAAGTCATATGAAGATACATTATATGAAGTTGAAACAATAGTCAACTCAGAAAATGGTAGTTTAAATAGAATGCTTAACTTATATGATAAATCATTGAAGCGTATAAAGAATTTATGCATTAAATATGTACAATGTGTTTTGTTAATGTTACATAAACTTGTTAACATGTAATGATCAAACATAGAGGATGTAATGATTAAATTCTATTAATGTGTTTTCTTAATGCATATAGATTTTAGGGTGCCCTATTATTTTATTCAACTTTATTATTATTATTTTTTTGTTTTACTTAACACTGATCAATGATAGAAGTGGGGGATAGGAATGGTAAGAGGGATAAGGAAGAAATAATTGTTGAAGAAAGAAACATGAGGGTGTTAGGGGTAAGAGGATAGAAGAGCGGATGAGAATTCTAAGAGGAATTAATAAGACATAATTGTTGAAGAAAAAAAAAAGATGAGGGTGTTTAGGGGTGAGAAGATGGAAGAGTGGGAGGGAATTCTATAAGGGATAAGGAAGAAAGATTTATTGAAGAAAAATAAAGATGAAGATGTAGTGGCATTAGCTAGGTTTTGTCTTTAGGTTTTGGGTAAATGAGGTGCATTGTTTAATAAGATTTGCTGGGTAAAAGGAGTTTTGGGTCCAATTCAAACTTTCACTATAAATAAGGTAAACTAAGGGAAATGAGGGGAAGGGAGTCTTGGGTTCAATTCAAGTTTGCACTACAAATAAAGTAAACTAGGGGATTTGGGTGAAATGAGTCTTGGGTAAAGCATGCCAAGTCACATGTGGGCTGGCATGACCTAGCAAACTCAAGCAATATAAAGAAAGAAAATCATGTTCAACTACAATAATTTGGGGTATGTCTTGAGAGTACAATTACATTCATATGTTGTGTCTTTGTTTCTTAAACATCACCATTTTTAATTAATGTGGCAAGTTGCAACTACAATAATTTTATGCCAATGGTTTTCCATGATTAAAAAATATTAAAACATATTTTATACTAATTCATAAGTTAATTTTGCATTGAAAACAAGTTTTCTTCATTCTGCATTTATTCTATACTAATATGGCTAGTATCCCTAGAAGGATAAAACGGATTAAGTTGGGCCACCTATAGACCAACATGACTTGACACTTACGCAAACAAACATCTATGTTACTATTCACATACATAGATCTTTCCAATAAAGTGCCATTGTGTCACATAAAATATTGCAACTAACATATATTATGTAACATAAAACATACTACTATTTATATATACACATATTCTCAGTAATTTATCATTCTGTCACATAAAATTTTAACTTTCATCATTTTCAAACATTATCACCCAGATTATTTGTTGATTCTTTAGACCTATCACATAAAACATGCATACTCCTATTTATATGCACAAATCTTCTCAACAAGATACCTTCATATAACATAAAACATGTTTACCCTTATTTATATATACAAATCTTCTCAATAATTTATCATTGTGTCATATAAAACATTTAATTTTCCACATTTTCAAACATTGTGTTACTCACGCTCAACTACAATAATTTTCAACATTTTCAAACATTTAATTTACATATTGGGTCCTTGTGTTTTAAATATCATCATTTTTAATTAATGTGGCAAATTGTAACTACAATTATTTTATATCAGTGGTCCTTTATAATTAAAAAGTATTAAAATATATTTTATATTAATTAAGAAATCAAACTTGTTTTATAAACAAGTTTTATTCATTGTGCATTTGTTCTGTGTTAATATGGTTGGTATCTATAGAGGGGTAAATCAAATTACTTACACCACCTATGGGTCAATATTATTTGACACATACATAAACAAACATATATGTTCATATTCACATACATAGATCTTCCCAATAAGGAAACATTGTGTCATATAAAACATTGCCACTAACATATATTGTGTTACATTAAACATATTGCTATTTACATATATAAATGTTCTTAATAATTTATTATCGCCATATAAATTGATAAACATTTAATTTTCCTTATTTTCAAACATTGTCCCTCACTTACTGCTATTTATATATATATAAATTTTCTCAATAATTTATCATTATCACATAAACATTTAATTTTTCACATTTTCAAACATGCATATTATATGATTTGCATATATTGATCATTGTCATATAAAACATATATGTTGTTGCTATTCATAGACATGCATTCAATATGATGGTGCTCACTGATTCCTCAAACATGCCACATAAAACACACATACTTGTACTCATAAAACAGGTTCTTACTAATTTGGGTAACCCTCTAAGGCCCTTCTTCTTGACATTTCCCCCACATGATGGTGTTTGTACAATAACATTTCAAAATCATTTAATGAAAACACCAATATGCATTATAAAGAAATCTGATATATCTAAGATCAAAGATCTTATTGCTTAGCTTATCTTATAGATTAGAATATAGATGAATTGTTTATTAAATCCTCAAACATATGAATTAGAACATTACATGTACGAGTCACATACACAAATCTTCCCAACAAGTTATCTCTATATCCTATAGAACATTATAAATTTTTATCATTCTTCATATGTTATCGCCTATATACATTAAAGAATTGTTCATTATTTCATCAAACTAGTCACATAAATCATACATGGTCTGTGACTCACATATACAAACCTTTAAAGTAGGTTATCATTGTGTAACAGACCTACTTAGTAGATGTTATAAAGTCCATTAGTATGACTTACAAATTAGTAAGACCTTGTGCATCATTCTAAACATAATTTGTCTAACTAGTTATTTAGTGTGACCAATAACCTCATTGATCAATGTGTACAAGTTCTTGAGTTTGACTAATAAAATTATCAACATGCATTCATATTATCCATAAACTTAATATGGCAACATGAACTAATATGCATTCAAAGACCAATACTTATCTATACTTGGCTGAACAATAAAATTAATAAATAATCCTTAAACCTAAAATGTCAACACCAGCATGCATTTAAGGACAAACAATTAGATATTGTAGATATTAAATAAAAGCATTAATATATTTTTACATAAAACTTGAATTAATTATTAGGTTTTGGGATGTTAATATTTAGAGAAGCTCCCTCTATAAAAGGTCTAACCCATTGGAGTATCAATCTATACAAAAAGGTATTTGATGTGGATCTATCAAGTATCTATACTGAATAGGTTTGTACTATCATCTCATAATAGTACTAATTATACAATCACTAGCATGGAATTGCATGTGCATGTGCATGTGCATGTCGAACATACAAAATAGGGCAAGTTTTAGATTGTGATTGTGTGTCTATGGAAGTATGAAATATATATAAAAAAACAAAAAGGTTAGTACAAAAAAATGCAACTATTTGTTTGTAATTCAATTATGTATAAAGACTAGGAATATCTAATTTCCTAACTGGATTATTTTTTTAATTACACACATAAAAACATGGCATTAGTGTAACATGTAGTACATCATTATTCAACTAGGAAGATGAGTATGGATTGGGGTACTTTTTTGTCTAGTGGGGGCAATTTGTGGATGATGCTACCTCCTTCTACCACTCTTCCTAGATTGTTCAACCTACAAACAATATAGGTAGAGTTAGTCAAATTGCTAAAATTGCATCTATCGTAATTACATTTAACATAAGAAAGAAATAAGTTGGTAAACTTGTCTGCTATTAGAAGAGTTATATGTTTGGATGGTTACACTCCCTTTACCACCCCTATTTGGATTAACAATCATTTCTCATTAGTATTAGACCTATTAGGAGTTACAAATGAAAAAGAACCCACTTCATATGTGCGTTAAATAACATTAACAGTTGCACCCCTTTATAGTTAAAACTTTCCTTTTAACCATTAGAGAAGATAACCCCTACACTTGTATTGTTGGTAGTAGACAAGGAGCATGGCGATTCCATTTAGGGTAAATTTCTTAAACTACCTTATGGTTTAGCTAATTGACTAAGTGTACCCTAACTGTGAAAATTTACTAACGTTACCCTTACTATTTCTAACAATTGACTAACTCTAACAATTTTACCCTTCACCACTCTCCCCCTCTTTCTCTCTCTCCCCTTCTTTTTCACCAATACGAGGATTCTCAGAGGAAATGATGGCTTTGTTGTACATGTGGCAAGAGATGGGGTCCGCTACAACGAAGGACCTAGAGTCCAAACTACCACAATTGCAATTCTTTTTGAATTTGTAGTTATTGGAGGAATTCTAATGGATAAAAGATTCGGAAGTGGACTCTGGGGTTTCTGACTAGGCACCAAAGGTTCTAGTGGCAAAAGTTGGTAGGGGCAGTTCTAGCGGTTCTAGTTTCTTTTATTATCTCCCTTCTCTTTTCCCTCTTTTATTCCCATTGTCATTGTTGCTGCCGCTTCTAGTACTAGCATCAGTCTTGGTGGGAATGGAACAAATTGGCTGGCCTTGCTAGCCTTCAAGGGTCGAATAACACAGGATCCTCTAGGGGTTGCTTGCTTGGGCTCTAGATTGGTCAGTTGCTTCACCTTCTTTAGATCGCAGCTTTAGTGATCTAGTTTAGTGTTGATGAAATGATCTTCTTCATTTTTCGGAGGCTTCTACTATGGAATTGAATCTCTCTCCAGATGTTGACGACAATGAGTTTCTTCACAAGCATGCAACTTTATAGTCCATGATCATAGTAGTGTAAAGGTTCCTCTGATCGAATCAATGTACAAATTCAAACCAGTTTCGGCCTCTGCGCCATGAAATCTGATGACCTTGATCTAACTCAGTAAATGGACTCTTCTTCCAAAGAAGAAAACCCACATCCAAAGATAGAATCTAAAGATCATGAAGTGGAATTGAGGAGTATGGAAATTTGATCATTTTGTAACTTGAGGTAGGCGAACACTACTGTCTTTCAGTATTTGGTTCTCTGGCTTTCTGTTCTCCAGGTACTGTTAAGACTTCATGTGGGAAGGAATTTGAATTTCATGTCGAGAGGTTTAAAAACAGATTTCTGGTGTTAACAACTTTCCAATGGCATCTCAACGATAGGGAAGGTCGGGTTCCTCAAAAGGGGTCGGGGTGTACTCTGCATTGGGTTTGCATTGGGTTGTTCAACCCCTTGGATACGATGAAGCTTATACCCAGTTAACAACTCTACACTAGGTCAAGTAAAATTCACCACCATTTGGGGGTGAGGGGAAGACTTTTTCCTCAAGAGGGTCTAAATTCGTCGGTTGGGTTGAACGATGATGGTTTTGCTCGACAACCTCTCTACACCCAGTTAACAACTCTTCACTGTGTCAACCATATTTTCCCAGTTCCAAATATGTCCTCATAAATGTGGTTAGGGTTTTGATTTCCTTTTCTTTGTTTTATTTTAAAATTTGAAGAAGAATAAACGGCAAAAAAGTCTTTTTTGCCATTCTGTTAACAGGTGCTAACGATAAGGGAAGTATAGTCAATTGTCAGAAACAATAAGTGTAGTGTTAGTCAATTTTCAAACAGTAAGCATACACTTAGTCAATTAGCTAAACCATATGGGTAGTTTAAGAAATTTACCCTTCCTTTTATTATCCGCATTTACATTACAAATGGAACACCTATCTTATACTCTAGTGGGGTACGATATGATGGACCTAGCTTGTCTTCTTCTCTCCTTTTATTGATTGGAGGTTGATTTAACCTTTTCCTTATCGAATTAAGTCTAATAGGATAGTGATCTATATTAGGCCAATATTTTTATCTTGGAAGATCATGAACAAAGTGGTTGTACACATTCGCATATATGGCCTTATGAAAGGCTCTATCGTGCAACTTTTTCACTCTACTCGTTGTGTAAGCTAGCAACACAAGTACATGTGTACAAGGGATTCCACTGATGTCCTATACTCTACAAGTGCATGTCTTCACATTCATCTTTGTGACATTTTTCACCAAGTCTTCCCCTAATATTTAGTACTTATACTACCTAAAGTAGATAAACCTAACCAATCTACAATTACATTATACAAAAATGACCATTTGTAGTGAAAAATTCAAGAAAAAAAAATGAAAAGAGAAGGAATGAATTTTAAGTTGTATTTTTGTTGGACATTGCTTGGCTTCTCTCCTCCTATCAATGATTGACTTGCGTTAGTAGCCTCATGTCTCTCATAAATCTTTTGCATCCATCATTTTTCATATACCTTCCAACATTCAACAATAGGCTTTGTTCTAGCCTCTCCAATCTAAGAATTAAATGACTCATTACATATGTTTGTTATGTCATCTAACATAACTATAGAGTCAAATCCATATTTGGGCCATATGTCTAGGAGGACTCTATAAAGCTAGTCATATGCATCCTTAGAATAACTCTTCATAGCATCCATATAGTGATAAAATCAAACTATGTTAAGATTTTCTTGTAGACCATACAACATCCTTTAATGTCTTTCCCTTGAATGTCTTCTTAAAATTGTTGTAGAGATGCCACAAGCAAAAACAATGATTTGCACTAGACAAGCAAACTAACACTCCATTTGCTTTACCTTGTCAACAATCAATGGGGTTGTTAATGTTAAATGTACACATAAATAAGAAAATAACAAATGCAATTAATTGTTTACATACATACCTTTTACTTGTTTGAAATAAAGGTCTGCTTATGTGGGTCATCGATACCTTAAATATCTCCAAACCCATTCAAAAACTACAACTAATTTTCCTTGTTTCTAGCTTCCACCACAAAATATGCAATAGGGAATAACCCATTATTCCCATAAAAACCTACAACCAAGAGTATTACTCCTATTGCAATAATCTTAGTATGGCAGCCATTAAATCCCATAATTTTTCTACAACCCTCTAAGAAACCATTTCTTGGTCCTGCAAGGTAGATAAACACCTTTTAAAGGTGCCAACAATGTCATCTACTATGGTAAGTGGTGCATGTAGCTAACAATACACACAGGGTTACTTGTTAATAATGTTGTACAATAATGGCTCTATGTATTTTCCTTGAATTAGTAAAAATCCCTTAACCTTTGTGGACAACCAAGTGTTGGTTACCTCTCTATTTGTTGTTACTCTCAAGTAAGTATGTGTATCATAGAGGGCCTTCATAATGAAGTTACCTTTATTGTGGCTAAGGAATGCATGTATCCTCTAACTGCATTTTTTGGTAGCACAAACTCAAGTAAATCTATACTTCTCATTCTTTTTTCGTCTAATCTCGATACCCTCTACCTCAGAATATTACTAAGATAGAATTAAACACGATTAACCAAGTGTTTTTCTCTCCTAATTGATTTCAAAAGAGTTTGGAAAAGGAACTTAGACACCTAAATTGCCACGATATAGGAGGCAAGCTATAAAATCCACATATATAAATTCAACTTTAAATATTTTCCCAATACTTAACTTGTTTTTCTAATTGTTTAGCTTGTTTAGACTGATTAACTTGTTAGACTTAAATAATGATTATATGGTTTCACATGGTTTATACTTAACATGATTGAGGTAGCTTCACTTTATCAACACTCCTAATGAATTCATGGATCAAAGAGGCTAGTTTTATTCATTAGGTGTTTCAGGCATTACGTCGAACACCTAGTGCTATGTAAATCAATAGGCTACCAATTGAACATTATTGGCATGTATACTAAAGTTACTCACGTGTGGATCCCATGTGAGCAATTAAAGGAAACACATGAGTCCCAAAAATGCTACATGTAACCATTTAAATGAATATTGAAATGGTCCCATAAACATTTTAACTGAACCAAAAGGGGTGTGAAAATGGCAGTCAAAGACACAAATCCCTATGACTAATCCCCCACAACTTAGTAAAAGTGTTCAAAAAAGTCATATAAAGAAAAACCATAACGTCTATTCAATACGTAGCTCGCTAATGGTAGAATTTGAGCAAGCAATAAACAATTATATTCCGTTGATCCTACTACAAAACACATAAAAGATGTAAGAGAAAGTAAGATAAGAAAATGACAGATGTCATCCTTCCAGCAAAAAGGATCAGGGTTTAATGCCGTTACAATGATTTTTTTTTTGTTCATTCACATACACTGTATAAAGAAAAGGATTAGGGTTAATGCCATTACAACTAGACATCGATTTTTTCCTGTCAATTGGAAGTTTTTCTTATTTGAGACCACGTCTGTGTTAAACCAAAGGTTAATAACATAATTTTTTCATTTCTGTGATTGTTTTCAAATTTATTAATAGAAGGGTAAAACTAACATTTCAAATTTGTGTGATTGCTTATTAGGATTTAACGACGATGACAATTGTTAAAAAACTTAAAAATGGTTTAAGACTATATATAAATGTTAAGGGTACTTTTAAGAAATTTGCTCTATAATTAAACCAGATTTGCTGATCTTACCATCTCTAACAATATATAAGCTTTCTAATTGAGAATATGATGTCAAAAAAATTTACAGCCACTAAATAAGTATTTATTATAAAGAGGGTGATCAACAATCAGGTGGTATTCATCAAAATCATAGTGATGTTTTAATTGATGAAAGCTCTTTCTGTACCATGCTTTTTCAATATCATAGATTTTTCCTCATTAAATTGATACATTTTATATCATAAAAATAATCTTTATAATATACAATTATATATATATATATATATATATATATATATATATATATTATGTGTTTGGATTTTAATAAGTTCCCCGGCCAAAATTAATACCTACTAAATTATAATCAGGGTACATAATACAAATTCAGACTATATAATTGGACCAATTCGATTCGGTTCAGATCTATCGGCTTTACCAGATCCATAACAGCCTTGTCTTAACCCTGATTACATGGCCAAAGTTACTCCCACCAAATGGTTTGGCCAACTAGACAATTGAAAATAACTTTGTTGGTTAAGACAAATTCGTGCATGGACAAAGGTGGATACTGTAAATTAATGCATGTGAGAAAATGCATCCAACGTAGAAGGTACGGAAGAGCAGCTAAAGAGGTGTTGTTAATTTTCAACACAAATGACGCAACCAGCCAACCACCTCAATCAGGTCTCGTCTGTGATAATATAGACAGACCACTGACCCAGCTTGACCAGCTAAAATCTTTTGCTTTAGATCCTTGATGTTCACTAATATTGCTTTATTTTCCTAGATTTGCAAAAGCAGCATTATTGGATTGGGGTTTGTTCGTTTGTACTGATTCATGACCTTTAGAAACTAATTCACCTTCTGATAAAAGTGCTGTGAAAAGCGATTTTTCTTTTTCTGAGATCTAAATGTTAAGTTCTTATAAATGACATTGATAATTTTACCCTCGACAATACAATGACAAGTAATAGTTGCTTTGAAAAGGAAGAGTGGTTTGAGAGAAATAAAAAATAAATTAAGTTATAAAAGAAAAGGTCAAATAGATTGAACAAAATTACCAAAATTTCCAAACCTCAAAAAAATTGTCAATAATAATATATAATTAAAAAAAATAATTGGATTTTTTAAGAGTTAAAATATTCTTGTAATATATACTTATTTTTAATAAATTCTGTGGATAATATTAATTAAACAATATTGAATACATATTTAATATTTAAATAAATGTTAGTTACTAAATAATTTAATAATTTAATAATTCAAAAAATGTTTAATAAATGATATTAGGTAAATAGTAAATATATTCAATGGGCAATTATCAAATATTAGTGAATATTAATATAGAAATCATTGATTATTTAAAAAATTAATTAATTATTTGTAAATTAATTAAATAATTAAATGATCAAATATTAAATAAGTATTAATTAATATTGATGAGGGGTAAGTTGGCCCGACCTAGCAACTGAGGTACATGTGGATGCGATCAGCCACTAGGATGATAACTTAGCAAGGGAGCTTGGGACCTTGAGCACCTTGCCATAAAGGCATCTCGGTACCTAATCCAGTTCAGAAACAAAGAACTGAGGTGCAAGATCGGGGCCAAAGAATCAAAGCACCACATAATCAACTCTAGAAGCTTCTCCAACGGACTCCGAATTCCCTGGGTTCACGGCATTCATTAACAAGGCTCATCCTCTCTTCGCCCAAATCAAAGGAAATTGATGAACCTTATCGACTAGTGCATTTCTCTCATTCGAAAATGGAGCAGATCTTATCTATGCAGCCCGAAGATCCTGAAGCCTTTTTGTAGGATTCACGACTACTCAACTATACAAGGGCATCAATCTTCAAAGCAAAGGTACACACAATTACTTGCTCACTAGCACTTTAGCATTCAAGTATTCAACTCACATCCATAATATAGTACTAACTTAAGCATCAGAGTGACCTCACTGGTTTAGCCACCATGGGTTCTTTAATCTATTATCTTGCAACTTGGTCTAACTCCCCATTAAACTGGTGTTTATATCATCTTCCAGCTAGGAGTATCCAAATCGCGCTGCATGAATTGGTGTCGTCTATGGGAAACGATCAAAAGGTCATCCCAATTTCAGTTGTAATTCTAGCTTTCGATTTTGATTCTTCCAGCAACATTGGGAAAAGCATCAAGATGAATGTCACCAGGGGGCAAGATCAGCAATCAACCTTCCCCAAAGGTCCCATAGTATGCATCGGCAAGTTTACTATTTCCCTTACATCTTTAGGGGTCCCATCACTGTTTGTACCATAGGGCACTACGCAAGTGAGTGCCCTGCTTCCCCTAGTTTGCATAACTTTATTTGAGCCATCTATGGTCCTCCTTGGAATCGAGCACTCCCAATTCCATGACCTCATTCAGTGCATCCGAATGATATAGATCAAGATGTAGTAGGTCCAACAGTTCCAACAGTATCAGCAGTACTACCTGCACCAACAGTTGCAACCAAATAAGCAGCCAATTCTACCCCAACACCTAGGGCTGTGCCAGGAACAGAACCAGAATCGGCATGGAACTAGCCAGAATATCCACTGATCCCCCCATCGGGATGAGAGGACCTTGTAGTTGTCGGTTCCTCCCAAGGATAGTCAGCTCAACGGGGCCAATCTGGCATGACACTCCCAACAGGAAACAACATATCATAAGGCGATAACAACCAGCCTAGAATTCGGTGTACAAACTCGAGGCAAGACCCCTTAGTGCCTCGTGATAGCTGGTGCGAGCTCCATAATCAAGAGAACTCGACAAGAAAGAACCAGGATCCACCTCGTGACAATGCCTACAATGATGCCAAGATGCCAGATCAGACCAAGGTTAGTAGCACCAACGCTGAGCCAATGAAGAAGCAGCAATGGCGATGCCGCAAGACACATCGCTCATCATCCAGAAATAGTCCGCTAGCGAAGCCAAGCCAACAAGCAGAGCGAGCTAAAGAAAAGGAAGAAGCGAAATGCCCGAGGTCACAAGAAAGCCTTCTGAATGTGGTTCAGAAGGAAGGAGAATCACCAGAAGTTACATAAAGCGCTTCAACGATACTTGCCTGTAGATACCGGACCTCGATCTGGTGGTGCAACTCACTATGGCAAATGAAGGAATCACCCATAAAGAGTTCTAGTGGCACGTGGTAGCCATCAAACCAAAAGAGATCACCGAGTTCCTTAAGTTGGCATACCAGTTCATCCGTACCGAGGAGGAGATCAACCAAAAGATTGGCAATCTACCAGCGGAAAAGAGAAAGAGAGTGAATGAAGGGATGAACAACAATGGGCAGAAAAGAAAGAAGAGCAACTCCCCGAGTAGGGGAAGAAGAAAACCAAGAAGCTAGTCCCCTTTGTGCGAGCACAAGTTAGGTTAGCATTCCAAGACCTTGCCCATGGAGAGAACAAACTATACACCTTTGAATGCTAAGCGAAGAGAGATCTTAATGGCTATTGAGAATTCCTCCTTCATCAAATTGCCTCCTAGGCTAAGGGGAGACTCGATAACAAGAAACTCGAATGTTTACTACCATTTCCATCGAGATCATGGACACAACACAAAAAATTGCATGAATCTCTACAATGAGATCAAGAAACTTATCCATCGCGGGTACCTAAAGAATTACATCCTATGAGAAGAGAGGGAGCAAGTAGACCAACAGGCAGATCAACAGGGGGACCAGAGGAGGAATTCCCTCAAGACCAGTAGGTAGAATGAGCAACCACCTCGACATTTGCTAGAGGAAAGGCCAATTCACGGAGTGATCAGTATGATCACTAGAGAGTCCATCATTGCCGGATATACATCAGTAGCTTGGAGGACCTTGGTCCACGAATTGGAGAACGAAGGCGAAAACCCGCCAAAGCAACCTTGGATCAAAGAGCTGATCTATTTCACAAGGGATGAAGCGCACGGGATCCAATACTCGCACGATGATGCTTTAGTAGCGAAGCTGAGGATTAACAACTTCGAGGTGAAACACATCTTAGTAGACTCAGGCGGTTCAGTAGACATACTCTTCAAGGAGACCTTCGACAAATCATAGTTACAACAGAGTGGCCTAAAACCGGTAGATACACCCTTGATAGGGTTCAGCGGTGAGGAGGTCAGGCTTGTTGGTCGAGTCACAATACCTATTGAAGCAAGCAAGTGACCAAACCTTGTACGATTTGAGCACACGTTCGTAGTAGTCATGACTTCCTCCCCCTACAATGTGATAATAGGTCATCCTATCACACACATTTTGCGTGCGATAGTGTCCACTTACTACATAGCGATGAAGTTCCCAACTAACTACGGGGTGGGAGTCGTGCAAGGTGATCAGCTCGAATCTCGCAAGTGCTATGTGACCGCTTTGAAAGGAAAAGCAAAGCTAGCAGAGGACGGCAAACTTGAACAACCAGTGGAATATACCAACGAGCAAGCTACCTCAAAAAGGAAATGGTCCACATACTAGTCTCTGCCACCAAACCAACTAAAACTCTTCAGATCAGTGCCTCGATCAACAAACCACTTCAAACCTAGTTAGTAAGTTTTTCACTTGAAAATTTAGATATTTTTTCTTGGTCCATAGCGAAGATGCCTAGGATTGATCCAAAAATTATAACTAATAAGCTTAATGCCAACCCTTTAGTTAGGCCAGTAAGACAAAAGAAATACAATCTCACCCCGGAACATTAAAGGGTAGATGATGAGGAGGTCGGGAAGTTCCTTACGGCAGACTTCATTAGGAAAGTCCATTACCAGAGTTGGGTGGTCAACCCAGTTTTGGTGAAGAAGACTAATTCCAAGTGGCACATGTATGTCGACTACATCGACCTGAACAGAGCCTGCCCAAAAGACATCTTCCTGCTACCCAAGATCGATCGCTTAGTGGATGCAACCTTAGGGCATGAGTTGCTAAGTTTTTTGGACACCTATTCCAATTACAACCAGATTAGGATGGATCCTGCTAACAAAGACAAGATTGCTTTCATAACTAAGCTCGAACTATATTTTTACAAGGTCATGCCCTTTGGATTGAAAAATGCTAGGGCAACATTCCAGCGCCTTGTAAACAAAGTTTTTGAGCCGTTGATTGGTAATAAAGTAGAATGTTTTATTGATGACATGGTCGTGAAGACCTAATTTTCAAATTCTTTATTGAATGATTTAAATGATGTTTTCCAAATTTTAAGATGATATAACATGAAATTAAATCCGAATAAATGCATCTTCGGAGTCACTTTGGGTAAATTTCTAGGCTATATAGTCAACCAACATGGCATCGAGGCCAACCCCAAAAAAATAAAGGCGATCCTAGATATGAGACCACCCTAAAAAATAAAAGAAGTCTAGAGGCTAACTAGCCAGATAGCTGCCCTAAGCCACTTCATGTCTAAATCGGTAGACTGATGTCTACCCTTTTTTAAAGCTACAAAAATGGAGCAAGAACTTCGAATGGACCGAAGAGTGCCAGCTCGCTTTTGACGAGTTGAAAAGGTACTTAACTACCTCTCTAGTTTTAACCCGACCTAAAGAAGGAGATGTATTGAAGCTATACCTCTCTGCGAGTTATGAGGAAGTCAGCTCGGTACTAATCAAAGAGGTAGACTAGGTTCAACAACCCGTCTACTTTGTAAGTAAAGTGTTGTAGGATACAGAGATCAGATACCCCGACATCGAGAAGTTGGCGCATACGCTCATTGTAGCAACTTGGAAATTACACCCATACTTCCAAGCCCATACCATCGTCGTCCTTACGGATAAACCTCTGAGGCACATCCTACTTAAGCCTGAGGTGTTTGGGAGATTGACAAAGTGGTCCATTGAGCTTAACGAATATGACATTCGGTTTGGGCCACGACTAGCAATCAAAGCCCAGGTCTTGGTGGACTTCGTAGAAGAATGCACGTTCAGCACACCGACCCCTGAACTGACTAATCCCATTCATACGATGGAGGCGTCAACCAGTGCAGCATCGGTCCCAGTTAGAGTGGTACCAACCTGGGACAAGGAGTCTTGGATCCTTTGCATTGACGATTTATCCAACCAGTGGAGAAGCAATGCAGGACTGATACTATACAGCCCAAGCGAGGTGAAGCTAGAGTATGCTCTTCGGTTTGGATTCGAAGCATTGAACAACGAGGCAAAGTATGAAGCATTGATCACTGGGCTAACCTTAGCAAGGGAAGTAAAAGCAAAGCACCTCATTGTATGCAATGATTCACAACTAGTGGTCAACCAAGTCATTGACGAATGCAAAGCCCATGACCCAACTATGGCAGCTTACCTAGCCAAAGTCAAAGAGATCCTGCATAGCTTCATCTCCTACTTTAGCAGGCAAATTCCAAGGTCTGAGAACGCTAAGGGTGATGTTGTATCACGTCTAGCGAGCATGAGTGACAACACTATGCGAACTGTGTATGTAGAGGACTTACCTCAACCCAGCATTCTTGGGGGAGGCAGAAGAGTTCGCTCCTATTCCAAGCGGAACTGAGCTGGATCAACTTGCTTGCTGGTTGTCTGCTCAATGGGACCCTACTTGTAAAATGCAATGTGGCTCAAAGGGTAAAGCATCAGTTAGCCAAGTCGTCCCCATAGACAGACAGTTGTATAGGAGATCCTACATGCTCCCTTACCTACGCTACCTGCGACCCTCAAAAGTTGAGCACGTATTTCACAACACTCATGAAGGCTTGTGCGGTGGACAGTTGGGGGGCAGAGCCCTTGCACAATGTTTAAGGCAATATTATTATTGGCCCACAGTGAAGGCAGATGCACTTGAGCTCGCCAAGAAGTGTGACAAATGTCAGAGGCATGCCAATATCCACCACCAATCTGCTGCTGATTTGAAATACCTCACCAGCCTATTGCCCTTTGCATAGTGGGGAATCGACATCCTTGGTCCTTTTCTGCCAGCAACAAGGTAGAGGAGGTTGTTGGTTGTAACAGTAGATTATTTTACGAAGTGGGTGGAAGCCAAACCCCTAGTAACCATCACAGCCCGTAATATATAGAGTTCGTTCTGGAAAAAAATAGTATGCCACTTCGGACTACCCCGGGTGCTGATATTCGACAATGAGAAGCGGCATGAAGATGTTAAGTTTCAAAACTAGTGTACCAAGATGGGGATTTAGCAAAACTTCACTTCTGTGGCACACCCCCAAGCGAACAAACAAGCAGAAGTAACTAATAGGATGATACTTCGCGGGTTGGAAGCTCGCCTAGCTTGAGCAAAGGGATTGTGGGTGGATGAATTGCCTAATGTCTTTCGGGCCTATTGAACTACTATCAATACTGCGATGGGTGAGACCCCCTTCAAACTCACGTATGGCACAGAAATTGTAATTCTGACAGAGATCCAGGAACCCAAATAACAATTTGAGGCCTATGATGAAGGAACAAATGAAGATGAGCTCCATTCCATCCTAGACTTGGTAGAGGAGGTACAAGACCTGGCCTACATTCAAACCGCGGCCTACCAACAGAGAGTAGCTCGGTACTATAATGCTCGAGTGAAGAAGCAGTTGTTCCGTGTCGGCAACTTGGTTCTCTGGAAAGTTATGATATCCGAGCCTGGCATAGGTAAGCTTGGACCAAACTGGGAAGGTCCATACCGAGTAAAGTGGGTGTTTGGGGAAAGCATGTACGAGCTCGAGACTTTGGAAGGGAAGTGTGTACCTCGAGCATGGAACATTGACAACCTAAGAAGGTACTACATATGAGTTCGCGACTCCAAGGTGAAATTCCTATAAGACCATGGAACCACCAAGATGACAAGTTGGAGACAGGACTTTGAGTCACTACTAGAAGCCTAAGGGCCATGGTGCTGAAATGATAGAAAATCTCAACACTACAGTTAGTCCTAATCGCCTCTTTGGAATAGGAAAACAAGTTCCAATTGCCTCCTTGAGATGATCAGATAAGTCCTAATTGCTTACTTGGCATAGGCAGATAAGTTCCAATCGCCTTTTCGGCATGGGAAGATAAGTTTTAAGTGCCTCCTCAGCATAGGTGCGATAAGTCCTAATCACTTCTTTGGCTTGGTCAAGTGAGTAGCCCGTGCATGGAAAGGTTAGGTACATACCATACAGTGTCCATCCACCTCGGTGTACATCAACACTAGGTTATTCTTGCTTGGAGCCCAGCTTGTTAGCTTGATACTTCGGGATAACCAACACTTAGAAAAATTTTGGGATAACTAACACTCAGGAAAATTTTTTACAAACAAAAGGTTCTATGGATCATTATCTTTCATTAGAAAAAAGTTCTGAGTACATGAAAAATAAATAAATAAATAAGTAGAGAGAAGATCAACTACAACTGAGCTCAGAGGATCAGGTAAGAGGTATCAATCATCTTGGGGCTCTTCACCCCCAGTACTAGCGTCAGTGGGTTGATCAGTCTCCATAAGATTGTTGGCAGCGTTGGAGGCATCATCTTCCTCACCATTTATACAGTCTCCTTGCCGTAAAGGTCATTGCTCTCCTCCTTCTTGGAGTCGGGGTCCTTAGCTGCCAATAGGCACATCTCCTTGGTGATCTTTGACGTGGTAATAGCACTGAGGTTCAGGTGAGGAAACTCATGTCAGGTCAACCACTTGCTGAGTTTGAGGCCTTTGCGGTAGCCCGCTGTCCCAGTCTCAAAAAGTAGTTCACGTTGTTCTGCCAAAGACTTATACTCCTCGACAACCTTAATCTTTGCCTCCTCCGTTGAACAAAGTAGGACGGTCAATAATTCTAGACCTCTCTCTTAAGGGTTGCCTCACGCTCCTTCAACTCCTTCTCTACCATTAGAACAGTCAATATATCTTTTTGAGCTCATGCATCTCTTAACAATTCGTTGTTCCCACTGTGAGCCAGGTTCAGATCAGAGTGAGGCTTGCAAGATGATTCCTTTGCTTTGAGAGCCCGCTTCAAGTTCATCTCGGACTCGTAGACCAGAGCGTGGATTGAAGAGTTCACCTGAGAAGAGGAGAAACGAGACATAAGTATTGAGAAAAAATCTAAGTACAGAAAGGATGAAGGTTGGTTACATACCACATGCAATGTGTCGCCAATCTTCCTCTGAGCTATACAGCCAGTAGCTTAGCCCACCAAGTGATCTCTTCAGAGAAGACCGTGTCTTTGCTCTTAAGGAGACCAAGCTTTGAGCTCAAGACGCTCCGAGCTGGGACGTCGCTGCTCGACAGGATGACCTCTTGAGTTTGTTTGGCCTCAAAGGATGTCGTTTCCTGGGGCAATTGGCATGGGGAAGCCCTATCCTGATCCTCCTTGACTAGGTCGATTACCGAGGGATGTTCGGTGTCAACTAGAGGTTCAAAGGAGGTGGCACCAATGCTTGAAGTGGGAACCTTCTCTTGAATACGGGCTTTCTTGGAGGCCCTCTTTTTCTTCTTGCTCTTTTGCATTCCTTTGAAGACCTTGTCGGCAAAGAAGTCAGCCATGATAACGGCAACAATGCAATGAATAGTGCTAGATGCAATGTCATCGAAGCAAAACTAAATAAGAGAAAAGGTACAATAGTTAGTGACCTACTTGGAGGACTTATGCCGGCCTATGCAAGCTTCTCTTCGGTCATGAAGTTCTCAACCTTCAAGCCTTGCTATGCCCAAGCCCGAACTTCCTACCACACTTTTATATCTAGCTTAACACCGGGGTCCTAGATGGTAGGTCTCTAGTGAGTTGGAAAATGTCACCTTTTCGCATTACGAACTACGAGGTAATGCCTCTTCCAGGCCGGGACTTTGTTGGGGAGCTCCTATAACAACTTGTACCTGGGGTGTGGAGACATGTAGTAACTATGCCTATGCTCGGGTAGGACACAGGTAGAATTCTTTTTGATGGAAAGGATCGAGGAAAAAATGTCGAGGTCAAGATGTCAATTATAGTCGTGAAAAAGGGTGGTAGTACCTACAATTTTACGACTGGAGTTCGGGTGGAGTTGGTCTATGGTGATGCCAAAAAATTTGACAATCTCGACTATGAAAGGATGGATTGGAAAACGAAGGCCATTTATGAGCTGTTCCTCGAAGACCATGATCTCGTCGTGACCATTATCCCAAGGAAATTGGCCTAAGGGGATACTATAAATGAGATCATTATGAAGCCTATAGCGATCAACAAGGATAAGAGACTGTCCGTTGTCATTGTTGACGGACCGAAGCTGTCTGGCAGGCATCCTCGGCGTGAGGAGGAGGCCAATTTTCTAGAAGCTTCTCGCTCTTGCCAAGGTGAGTCTACCTCGGATGGATTGGTCCTCATCCTGTGCCAAAGTGCTCACCTCGGTAAGATGAAGCCCCACAATCTGTGCCAAGGTACACAGCTCAGCCCTAGCGAACTCACCACTCCCATCTAGAAGGCAATCTAAACTACATAATGAATAAAAAGGAACAAGCAAACTCGAAGTAAAGAGGGGTGGAATAAGGCAAATTCATTAAAGACAAAAGAAGTGAACTACCCCAGATACAAGATGTGAGCTAAAGAACAGATGTGGGACCTCAACTCTTGAATTCACTTTGAAGGATGAAGGAAAGGGGACTTGGGTCCCTCTATTTATAGCCACCATATCTGGGAACTCACGGTTCAGATCGAGGCGATCCTGTGACTCTAGTGAAAACCGTCCACACTCCCTTCAAGGAAAGATTTCGGTTGAAAGTGATCTTTGGTGTCTACGGAGTTTATAAACTGCATCAAGTCCGTGCGTCCCCAACATGTGATCTGGTTTTTTCCACTTAGCTGCATGGGTTACATCAGTTTGACCAAAAAACTAGAAGGTGAATCAAGAAGAAATCGGGCCAACCTGCTTGTGCTGACCATGAACTCCCCACACCGGGGATGCAACCCCTGGCACGGGGAGTGGATGGCAATTGATGAGGGGTAAGTTCGCCCAACCTAGCAACCGAGGTGCACGTGGATGCGATAAGCCACTAGGCTGACAACTTAGGAAGGGAGCCTTGCTCATAACTCAGGAGCTCGGAACCTTGAGCACCTCCATTAAGGGCTGAGAGGTTAAGTGTAAGACCATTTAGGATAATACCTGATGGGCTAATCTTGCACCTGCCCACAGTCCCTGGGTTTTTATAAGATGGCTTGGCCCAGGGACCACTTAATGTAAGTGTTGGGCCCATAGGGTCCATACAATGGACTCAAGGGGTTCATTGAGTTTTTCAGTGAATTCGGCTGGGCCTTGTATTAAAGGTTGGGCCGAACCCATGTGGCTGGTGTGTAGATCAATGCTTGGGTCCCACGCCATACAAAGAAGCCCAACTGGGCAGCAGATTGGAAACTAATTAAACACTGAACACTTAATGGGCCAAAAGCCCATTTCGAACTGGGCTGATATGATCACCCAAAGATGGGGCGAATCTGAGATTAATGATAGTGAAAAGGATTGGGCTTTTAACCTTATCCACTATGGGAGACCAAATTCAAATCAGATTTGAATCTGGTAACCTCCTGATAAGATCAGGAGTAAGCTAACTCTATCTGCAGATGGGATTGAGATTATCCCCTATCCAAATACTGATTTGGATTGGGATAACTCCTAATTAGGAGGTTTCTTAATCAAGAAGAAAAAGAGGAGAAACTAAGAGGGAGAAATATCAGATTTCAATCCACCCTTTGGATACACAAGGGATACCTCCTGCGAATTTGAGATCAGATCTCATACTCTCCAGAAAAGGAGAAAAAGCAGTTCAGCTTTTTCGGTTTTGGTGTTCTCCTCCTGCCATCGCCATCTGCCATTGCAAGATTGGATCTTTGCAGAAAAGAAATTCAAGAAATCCGTTCTTGACATCAGACTTGAAAGAAAGACTGAAAAGGTTATAGTGTTTAGTACTTCCAGAGGATTCTTGTGAAGGATCCAGTGTGTAGGACGCACCCTACTGGTTCTGTTCCATCTTCAGCAGGAACGGATCTTGGAGCATTCTTTGGGCGTGAACACAAACTTTGGGAGATACCTGCTTCTCCGGATCAGGTATATTCCTCCCATTTAATTTTTGGTACAGATCTGGTTTGATTAGGGTTCTAGTAGGATCCTTGAATATTGTATTCTAAATCTAGGGAATATGATTCCCAGTTGGGAGAAGGTAGGAAATTTATGAAATTCGCCCCACCCATTCCGCAACCTTTATGGCGTCCATTAGATGGATCCTACCATTCTTTCAGTGGTATCAGAGCCATTGGTTCGAATCTTGAACCAAAAGAAAATCAGATTTGACCCTGCACAGATGGATAGAAGGTGTTCTTTCAAGATTTGCGCAGATTGTTTTCTTTTTCAAGAAACTGTTTCTTGTTAAGGGCGATTGATCTGAAATTAATTTTTATTAAATCCAAAATTTATTTAGAATTGTTCTTTATTTATTTTGATTTAATGGACTGTTCGAACCTGGAGATCGCAGTGTAGATTTAGCGCAGATCGTCTGCGCACCCTTTTTCTTTTCTATTTATTTATTTCATTTAATTCGGTCTGTAAATAATTTTTTTTATTTTTAGACTGAATGTATAGGATTTGATCAAGAATGTAATTAATAGAAATAGGATTTCTGTTATTTTTCTTGATTAAAGAAGAAGGAAGAAGATGGCGGCGCTGGAGGTTTGCAGATGGAGAAATCGCTTTCTGCGATTTGCAGTTTATGAAACTGCAACTCTTGTGATTAACCTCTGTTTTGCAGGTGGTGCGAACAGTCCATAATTGTTTTGTGTTTGTTTGAAATCAAAACTATTAATTTCAGATCTTTCAATAATTAATTCTTGAATTGAAAATCAGTTTTGGACCATTTCGGACTAGATTGGACCAAAACTGTTTGGACCGAATCTGGGGTTCGAAGGGGGCTGTTTTCAGTCCAATTGTCTCACACCTTTTGTTCCAAATCTGATGTTCAATTACAGGGATTAATTCGGCCCACCTATAAAGCCCAGTTTTAAAGGTTAAAACTGCAAAAGGCCCATTATTGTGAGATAAGCTGTATGGGCCGAACTGCTTTCTGCGATTCAGCCCATACACCTAGTAGACATTAAATGTTAATGACTTGGATTTTAAATGGGCTGTCCAATGGGCTTTACAGCAGTTAATTGATTGGATCGATTCTCCCCTTACATGTGATGTTTGGATGTTTGATGTGTTGCGACCATGGGCCATAAGTACTTGACCCATGATGACTCGTTAGTGGCTCTTGCGCACACCATGGCTGAATGCACATCATTGCCATGGTGTCCCTTGAGGTCATTGGATGACCCCCTCTTTGCCTGGTGGGCCCCATAACCCTGAAAAGGGATGCATATGGAACCCCTAGCCGATTAAGGGCCACCAGAAATCTGACTTTATGAAAGTCAGTGGGAGCCACTTTGGTTTGACATAAATTAGAACTAGGGCATAATTTTGTTCCCTCCAGCAAATATGAATGCATGTGATAGGGAGATCCATATGATGGACTCTCTAAAGGCCTTCCGTCATTAGCACAATGATGGGTCCATCAGTAATGAGGAAACGCACCATAAAATTGGGCTATCCATTTGCTGTTGGATCTGTTAGAGTGTTTCATAAGATGATAGGGGCGTCATAGACCGATGTGGGAGGGGCTTCACCAAAAAATGGGAACTCTCTCACGGTACCTTGGCGTAACCTGAATATGATGGGTGTGCACTCATTGGACAAAAGGGTTTACCTGAAAACGGCTCTGAACCTTGTCTGACAGAGGCCAAAGGGAAACTCATTTGATGAGTGGATATGATCCGTCACAGAAAGGTGGTGGGGTTATGCAGCTGAAACAGTTGGCTTCACGCACCCCATGTGATTTCCCACATTTCCAAAGACATTTCGTCGTCTCCGTCACTGAGAAAGGAGGGAAATCTCAGAGATGAACAAATGGGAATGGAACATAGATTAAAAGCCATATCTATGTAGGTAACATGAATCAAACTAAGGTTGTGGACTAATGATTTTGCTGTTTTATCAGAAAATGGCAAACGGTCAATTTGCAAAGCTTCTAGACGATAACAAGCTTAAGGGCCCAAACTATGCCGACTGGTACAGAAATCTTATGCTGGTCCTAACTTCCGAAAAGTTAGACAAGGTAGTGAAAAATCCTGCCCCGGAACGTCCGGGTGATAGGGCTTCTGAGGCCCGTAGGAGGGACTACCAAGATTGGGAGGATAAGAACTCCCTAGCCCGCTGCTTTGTCATTGCCTCATTAGACAACTCAATACAGAGGCAGTTCGATCAGATCGAACTTGCCAAGGACATATTGGACAGTCTAAGGACAATGTATGAAGAGCAGAACCGTTCTACTCGACAGAAGGTCCTGAAATTGTTCATGACCGCGCAGATGACCAAAGGGCAGAAAGTTCATGACCATTGTCTTCGGATGATGGGATACATTAACGAACTTGAAGCTCTTGGATCCGGGCTAGATCTTGGCACGCAAGTGGATGCCATCCTAAATTCTTTGCCCTCTTCCTTCAATGCGTTCACTATGAACTACAATATGAATAAGCTGAATGTCAGCGTCCAGGAACTTAGCAATATGTTGCAGAGGGCCGAGGATTTACTCAAGAAGGATGAGCCTGTGGTTATGCTTGCTGAAGCTAACAAATCGGGCAAGAGAAAGAGAAAGGCAAAGAAGCCCCAGAAGAAGACTACCAAACCTAAGAAGCAGAAGAAGAACAAGGCATCTGATGTCTATCACTTCTGCAAGCAGACCGGCCACTGGAAGAGGAACTGTCCTACCTACCTGGAATCTAAGAAAGGTAATATCGAAACTTGTGTCATAGAAACTAATATGTTAGTTACTTCTGTGTCCTGGTGTGTTGACTCCGGGACTTCAACTCATGCGTGTAACTCACTGCAGGGGTTCAAAGTTAGCAGAAGGTTGAGTGAAGGTGAAGTGACACTGTTCTTGGGAACGACTGCAAGTGTTGCAGCTGCGGCAATAGGAACCGTAGAATTAGTTTTTAAAGAAGGAGTCCTTGTACTTAAAGATTGTCTTTATGTACAGAACTTGAGAAGGAATTTAATTTATGTTTCAAAATTGTGTGCTGATGGATATACTATTTATTTTAGTAATATGATTACTGTTAAACGGAATAATAAATTCATCGCATGCGGGGAACTAGAGAACGGTCTCTATGTTCTGCATCCTTCTTTGGAAACTAACTTAACCGAAACTACGTCGGTCGAAAATCCCAAGAAAAGGAATCGTGATATAGTAAGTCCCACGTGCCTTTGGCATTACCGACTAGGCCATATCGGTATTGATCGAATCACAAGGCTGGTAAAGGATGGTCCTTTGGATTTTCTAACCGTAGAAAATCTTCCCACTTGTGAACCTTGCCTTCAAGGTAAGATGTCTAAGCGGCCATTTGACGGTAAGCCTAAAAGATCTGAGGGCACACTTGACCTGATACATACTGATGTATGTGGTCCCCTGAGTGGTAGGACACGGAATCAACACGTGTACTTCATCACCTTTACAGATGATTTTTCACGATATGGTTACGTGTACCTGATGAGACATAAGTCTGAATCATTTGAAAAGTTCAAAGAGTTCAGACAAGAAGTCGAGAAACACTTAGGGAGAGAAATTAAGGCCCTTCGATCAGATCGAGGTGGCGAGTATCTCTCTGACGAATTCAGGGACTACTTAAAGGCCAGTGGGATAGTGTCGCAACTAGCTCCTCCTGCTACACCTCAACTCAACGGTGTTTCAGAGAGGAGGAATAGGACCTTGTTGGACATGGTCCGGTCGCTTCTCGTACGCTCACAATTACCCACATCCTTTTGGGGATACGCATTAGAGACTGCTATCTACGTGCTGAATCGGGTTCCAACCAAATCAGTTCCGAAAACTCCATATGAGCTTTGGACCGGAAGGAAGCCAAGTGTAAGACACTTGAAGATTTGGGGTTGTCCTGCACACGTTAAAAGAACAAGTGTGGACAAGTTGGAATCTAAACCAGCTGTTGCCTGTTTATAGGCTACCCAAAGGATTCGGTGGGTTATCTATTCTATGACCCAAGTGAGCAAAAAGTGTTCTGCAGTCGAAACGCCCAATTCTTAGAAATTGATTACATCCTGGACACCCATCGTCAGGAAATAGTTCTTGATGAGGAGAGCTCAAGAGCAGTGGGAGATGTCCCACAAAATCCAGGTAATGACCAACATAGAAGGTCCACCCGGGTATCCAAACCACCAGTCCGATATGGTTATGACTAGGATAGTTACCTGGTGGAAGCCTTGACTAGTGAAGAGGATCCCATGACTTACGCGGAAGCTATGTTAGACATAGACTCCCAAAAGTGGGTGGAGGCCATGAGAGCTGAAATGGACTCAATGGAGACCAATGGAGTCTGGACTCTAGTGGATCCGCCCTCCGGGGTAAAAGCAATTGGTTGCAAATGGATCTACAAGAGGAAGAAGGGCCCCGATGGCAGGATTGAGACCTTTAAAGCTCGTTTGGTGGCGAAAGGGTATACTTAGAAGGAAGGCATCGACTATGAGGAAACCTTTTCGCCGGTGGCCATGCTTAAATCCATTAGGATCTTACTAGCTGTAGCAGCGTACCATGACTACGAGATTTGGCAAATGGATGTCAAAACAGCGTTCCTGAATGGAGATCTTAATGAAGATATCTACATGCAGCAGCCGCAAGGCTTCATTGCTGCTGGTCAGGAACACATGGTATGTAAACTTAATAGATCCATATATGGACTTAAGCAGGCTTCTAGGAGTTGGAACATCCGTTTTGATTCTGCAGTCAAAACGTTTGACTTTGAGCAGAATCCGGATGAGCCCTGTATTTACAGGAAATCCAGTGGGGATAAGATCACCTTTTTGGTCTTGTATGTGGACGATATCCTACTCATTGGGAATGATGTAGGAATGTTGACTTCGGTCAAGGTATGGCTATCACAGCAGTTCTCCATGAAAGATCTTGGAGAAGCTTCATACATACTGGGTCTTCGACTCTATAGAGATAGATCGAAGCGGATAATTGGATTATCCCAGGCTGCTTATATTGACAAGATTGTAAAAAGATACAGCATGGAAAACTCCAAGAAAGGAAACGTTCCTTTCAGGCACGGAGTCACTCTCTCCAAGAAGATGTCTCCCAAGACTTCTGAGGAGATTGAGAGCATGAGAGACGTTCCCTATGCCTCAGCCGTAGGGAGCATCATGTATGCCATGTTGTGCACTCGCCCGGACATAGCTCAGGCGGTGAGTGTGGTAAGCAGATTCCAGGCAAACCCAGGGCAGGAGCATTGGACTGCTGTAAAGAACATACTCAAATACCTTCGAAGGACAAAAGAGTTTTGTCTAGTATTCGATGGTAGTTCACTGCAAGTTCTAGGGTATACTGATGTCGATTTCCAGTCGGATCCAGATGATAGAAAGTCTACATCTGGGTATGTTTTCACGATAGGATCGTGTGCTGTTTGTTGGAAAAGCAGCAAACAGGGGTCCACTGCAGACTCCACAACCGAGGCCGAATACATTGCCGCAAGTGAAGCTGCCAAGGAAGCCGTGTGGATGAAGAAGTTCATACACGAATTGGGAGCGATTCCATCCAGCACATCACCCATCCTGTTGTTGTGTGACAACAATGGAGCGATCGCCCAGGCTAAAGAGCCTCGGGCTCACTCGAAGTCAAAGCACATCGAGAGAAAGTACCATGTACTGTGGTAGATCGTTGGTAGAGGGGACGTCCTGATTCAGAAGGTAGCATCAGCGGATAATGTGGCAGACCAATTGACTAAGCCACTGACACAGAAGGTGTTTGATAAACACGTGGAAAGTATGGGACTCCGGCTTGTACCAGATTGGACCTAAGTGCAAGTGGGAGCTGTTAGACAGTTTATGTATGCCCTTAGCTTCAATCTGATTTGATGTACTTTTGTTATTTAGTGGAAATAAATAAAGTGCATGTCTGATTCATGTTGTTTGGTTTAATTCTGTGTAAAACCCTAAAACTGGACATTTATAGAGATTCATGTTAGTTTTAAATGTTCACAGCCGTTGGATAAGTCTGGGGAGATTTATCCTGCCAAGGCTGATGCTGGTGTGCCACCAAGTTTTGGGATGGCCTGTCTCAGCCATCAGGGTAAGACCCGAGGCATATGCAGTATGGGATTACTTGAATCCTTGAATGGGACCAGATTTCCAGTCTTGCCCTGGACCTTGGAGATAGATGGGCAAAACTGGAAAGTTACACCTGACCCCTAGACTCGATTATGACACTTCACTAGGTGCTGGATCAGGCTGCCTTTGATATGCCAATCAGTGAGATCCTTAGTGGGGATCAAAACCTGGGTATGTTGGGGCAGTTTTAGAATTCATCTGAGTGGGTGGTCATAGTGACAGAATCAGCCACTTTGTCGGACAAAGGGTAATGATCGGGAATGCACTCTCTCTGATGGAAACCAAACTGCCGGCAGTTGATTTCAATCGTAGGAATTTTGTTTTGCAAAATTAATATATTTATATATATATGTACGGTTTCAAAATGTTTGCAAATGGTTTTAATTCCCGGGATCCATGTGAGAGGAGAGTGCGGCACTGTACCTTGCAGCCGAAGGAGAGGTCCTCTCTTGTCGGGCAGTGCTTGATCATTAAGGGCTGAGAGGTTAAGTGTAAGACCATTTAGGATAATACCTGATGGGCTAATCTTGCACCTGCCCACAGTCCCTGGGTTTTTATAAGATGGCTTGGCCCAGGGACCACTTAATGTAAGTGTTGGGCCCATAGGGTCCATACGATGGACTCAAGGGGTTCATTGAGTTTTTCAGTGAATTCGGTTGGGCCTTGTATTAAAGGTTGGGCCGAACCCATGTGGCTGGTGTGTAGATCAATGCTTGGGTCCCACGCCATACAAAGAAGCCCAACTGGGCAGCAGATTGGAAACTAATTAAACACTGAACACTTAATGGGCCAAAAGCCCATTTCGAACTGGGCTGATATGATCACCCAAAGATGGGGAGAATCTGAGATTAATGTTAGTGAAAAGGATTGGGCTTTTAACCTTATCCACTCTGGGAGACCAAATTCAAATCAGATTTGAATCTGGTAACCTCCTGATAAGATCAGGAGTAAGCTAACTCTATCTGCAGAAAGGATTGAGATTATCCCCTATCCAAATACTGATTTGGATTGGGATAACTCCTAATTAGGAGGTTTCTTAATCAAGAAGAAAAAGAGGAGAAACTAAGAGGGAGAAATATCAGATTTCGAACCACCCTTTGGATACACAAGGGATACCTCCTGCGAATTTGAGATCAGATCTCATACTCTCCAGAAAAGGAGAAAAAGCAGTTCAGCTTTTTCGGTTTTGGTGTTCTCCTCCTGTCGCCGCCATCTGCCATTGCAAGATTGGATCTTTGCAGAAAAGAAAGTCAAGAAATCCGTTCTTGACATCAGTCTTGAAAGAAAGACTGAAAAGGTTACAGTGTTTAGTACTTCCAGAGGATTCTTGTGAAGGATCCAGTGTGTAGGACGCACCCTGCTGGTTCTGTTCCATCCACAGCTATGTCATCTTCAGCAGGAACGGATCTTAGAGCATTCTTTGGGCATGAACACCAACTTTGGGAGATACTGCTTCTCCGGATCAGGTATATTCCTCCCATTTAATTTTTGGTACAGATCTGGTTTGATTAGGGTTCAAGTAGGATCCTTGAATATTGTATTCTAAATCTAGGGAATATGATTCCCAGTTGGGAGAAGGTAGGAAATTTTTGAAATTCGCCCCACTCATTCCGCAACCTTTATGGCGTCCATTAGATGGATCCTACCATTCTTTCAACCTCGCCATAAAGGCACCTTAGTACCTAATCTAGTTCAGAGCCAAAGAACCGAGGTGCAAGATTGGGGCCAAAGAACCGAAGCGCCACGTAATCGACTCTAGAAGGTTCTCCAATGGACTCCGAATTCCCTGGGTTCATGGCATTCATTAATAAGGCTCATCCTCACCCCGCCCAAATCAAAGGGAATTGATAAATCTTATCAATTGGTGCATTGCTCTCCTTCGGAAATGGAACGGAGATCCCAGAGCCTTTTCGTAGGATTCACGACTAATCAACTATATAAGGGCATCAATCCTCACAGTGAAGGTACATGTGATTATTTGCTCTCTGTCACTCTAGCATTCAAGTATTCAGCTCGCATGCATAATATAGTACTGACTTAAGCATCGGAGTGACCTCATCGAGTTAGTCACCCTGGGTTCTCTGATCCATTATCTTGCAGCTTGGTCCAGCTCGCCACACAACTGGTGTTCAGATCATCTTCCAGCTAGGAGTATCCAGATCGCGCTCCATCAAATATCATAATAGTATTAAATACATATTAAATAAATATGAAATATTAAATCAGTATTAATATAATAATTTATAAATTACTTTAAAAATTAATAATCATTCGATAAATATTAAGTAATTAGATAGTAAATATTGAATAATTAACTAACTAAAAAATTGATAAAAAGTATTAAATAATTAACTAAAAAACTAAATATCAGTAATTATTAATTAATATGAAATAAACGAACAGAGGTTACTTTTCAACTTTTAAGAGGTACAAACGAAAACGAACAGAGACCTTGGGATTGTCGGCCAAACGATTTAACTATTTGGATTGTCAATTTTTATATACAGTTTTGTTTAAATGCTGATTATGGTGATTTTAATCCAGTAAAATACAAGAATAAAAGATAAAAATAATTTGGGCTGTCAGAGAGACGACGGAGCTCATTAAGGGTGAATGGGACACTACAACTGCATATTGAAAGTATCTTCTATGATTTTAATGTACAGCTGTAGTGGGAAAGGTGTTAGTACGATTCTTGTAGGTGTGGGCAGGAGATCCAGTTTCACCGAACCGTTGACTCAGCTTGACCTGTCTTAAACCCTTAGGCTCAGTTTGAAAAAATAATAAAAAATGTAATGCTTTGCACTCTACAATTTTATATTTGTACTTCTTCCAAATATCATGGTTCAGTCGGTGGGTCTCTGGAGAGGTTGAGGTTTAAGGCTTGAGGGTATGGAAATAGGTTACCCCGTTATGTAAGTAGTTTCGATTAGCGAGAGAGGGCTTCTGAATTGTCAATAATAATTTTATCTAGAATCCAGATATTGTTGCTCTTCCTTGACCAAATTAAACCCCAAAATTAAGGATGAAATTTAATTACCATAAACAAATTGAAATTTTGCAAAATCAACGTCAATTCAAAATTATGCAATTAAGTCCTATAAACAAATACAAAAATGTTTAATTTCAAAAGTTCTTTGGACTTAACGACAATAAAGTCAATTGAAGGTTGTTAATCTTGATTAATTAATTAGCTTCAAATTAAATAAATTGGGTTTTTGACGCACAATGCAGAAACTTGGAACATTATTTATAGTGATGTATATGGTCTGGTTAAACATGAATCGAGATAGAAGTATTCTGTGTCTCTCCCCTTCAGGACGCCTGTAACCCCAAGTTATTCTTCTACACATGGAATATCAGCAGATGCGGATATGCCTTTCTGTGTGACAAGGATTTGATGGCCTCACAAGTTTTACGCCTTTGGAACATGAGAAACAATGTGAAATACCTTGAAAATTTTGAGATCCGGACTCCAGTAATACTGGATTGGGCAATTCGAAACAAGACTTGCGAAGAAGCACAGAAAGGAGTGGGCAATTATGCTTGCGGAAAAAATACTTACTGCTCCAACTCAACAAATGGCCTAGGATATCTTTGCCATTGTTTAGAAGGTTACGATGGAAATCCTTACCTCCAAGATGGATGCCAAGGTATCAACTATATTTTAGTAATTCTCGATAAGATAGCATAATCGACATGACCTTTTTTTTTTCCTTCAAACATATCACATGATCTTAATTCTTACTATACATACATTTTCGCATGGAGCAAGCATATCGTCAATCCGAACAATTGATGGACCATGAGATTTCTCTGCATCAAGCCATTTGCTTATTCCAACAGTTTTCTATTTAAGATCATGTATTGGAGTTATATAAGCCATCTGAATTTTCAGTTTATATCCTAATATCTGAAAAAAATGGCCTTTGATTTGAGAAAATTGTTTTGTATGCCAAGTATCGGACTGGTCAATTGCAAACAAAACATGTGGGAAAGGAAGCTTAAATTATGCATGCGGGAAAAACACCTACTGCTCTGTCTCCAACAACAAACCTGGATATGTTTGCCATTGTATGCAAGGCTTTCATGGAAATCCTTATCTCTCCGATGGGTGCCAAGGTATGACTTCCTCTATTAATACAAAGATAAAGATCAAACATAAAAATCATTCTCACTTGGACAAACATGTTCTCTTATTATATATTTTATTTTATATTTCGTTAAAATGTTTCTTTCATTGATGAAGAGGGTATTCTACATTGTGGATGAGAAATTGGTAGGTGTTGACTGATCCACACCACACCTTATGGCATGGACTAATCCACATCACACCAAAGTCCACAGCTATTCTGAACTATGGATATGGACAAACTGTGTGGACTGGATATAGGCGTGGTGTGGACTGGTCCATACCACAGTACTTTTTGATTCCATGTATCTCTTATATATTTATGAATGATCTACACTAGCATTTTAAAAGACGACCCGAAAATGGAACCGTTCTGGCCATTGGTTTCCGGGTTGATGATCCGACCGTCCAGTTCGAACGTATGACCCATTTTGACAAATAAATTAAAAATAAAACAATAGTCAAAAACCATTGAACGGGTTGACAGTTCGGTCACCCAAGTGAACAGGTTGTTGCCTTTTTCAATGGTTTTCGTCAAAAACTAGGTTTGGGGTAAAACGGAACTGCTTGCCTAGACGGCTCCAGGGCCGAACGGTCCGACCATTTAGGTCAACAGCTGTTTGAAAACCTTGATCTACATAGTTAATCATAAATATCTAATTGTTGCATTTTATATGACAAATATATTGAAAAACTGCATCAATGAATTAATATTAACCAATAAATATTATTTTTTTATAAAACACAATAGTAAAATAATTAAAATTAAAAAAAATATTTTAAATATTTAAAAATATTATTTTATTGATAATAACATTAAAAAATTAAAAAAAATAAAAAAAAATAATTAATATTTTATTCACAGAAATATTAAAATATAAAACTGATAGGATTTCAGCCTTTCAGGAAGAATGTGACATAGGGAATAAAAAATAAAATATAGATGGACCCTAATCACGAGTTTTTGCCATAAATGAAATATTGGAGATGTGGACGGGACCTATCAACGATATAGCGTGGACCAATCCTATCCACAGCCAACCGAGCACGTATCCATCCCTTAGACCGGACCGCACCGCCGAAATGGTCAATACACTCGTATCAATAAGGTAGCCAGAAATCATGCATTTTGTAGTAATACGGTTTATGTGAAAGCAAAGAAATTAGAAAAAGATTTTAATTATTACAGTAGATATAAAATTAACGGTGATGATGATTTCACATGGGAACAGCAATGCTGAAATCGTCGTCAGATACAAGGCCTGGCTGCCAAAATAAATGTGGAGATATTGATATTCAATACCCATTTGGCCTAGTCGGAGACGATCCAACCTGTTACAAAGATGACGCATTTAAGTTGTTCTGTAACACTGCCATCTTTCCCCCAAAATTGACATTTTATGGCGATGATCGGGGGTGGGATCATAACATTCTGAATATATCTCTTGAAGGCCAACTGACAACCTCCATTTCGGGATCTGTTATATGTTACATGGGGGAAACAGAAGAGATGCAGGGCATTGCAAGTGTTCGCTATAATTTCCCAGACGCATACAGGCTCTCCGACACGAGAAATATATTCATGACCGTTGGTTGCCACACGTATGGCAGATTTTGTGACTTCAAAGGAGAGGTGTTCTATGTTAGCTGTCGGTCTTCATGCTTGAACAATAATACAACAATAACAGATTTATCTTGCAGTGGCCTTGGATGCTGCCGGGCCACGATACCAAACAATCTCAATGGTTTCTATGTATACATAGACTTTGATAAAGATGTCACAAGCACTAGGAACAGCAGTAAATGTAGGTATGCCATTCTGACCGACCAGGATTTCATTGCTTCAGAGGTGTCACACCTCTGGGAATGGGAAATGAGAAACAATGTGGAATACCTTCGAAACGTTGGAATAAGGACTTCCATAGTACTGGACTGGGCAATTCGAAACCAAACTTGCGAGGAAGCACAAAGAGATGTGGCTAGTTACGCCTGTGGGAACAACACCTATTGCACCAACTCCACTAATGGCCCCGGATATGTTTGCCATTGCCTGCAAGGTTATCAAGGGAATCCTTATCTCCCCGATGGATGCCAAGGTATGACAATTCGCTTCAATTATTCTCTAGCACATTACATGGACAAATAATTGGTGCAACTAATATTCTTAGCCACTGATATATTCAATCATACTATAAGCTGTCCAAGCTTCTAATTTTTGTTCAATAATTTCATTTAAAAAAAAAAAGCTTTATTTTGTATATGCCTAGTGTTCAACTGGTTAATTGCAAACAAGACATGTGAGAAAGGATCAATTAATTATGCATGCGGAAACAACACCTACTGCTCCAGATCTACCTCCGAAAACCCCTATGGATATATTTGCAGTTGTATGGAAGGCTACCATGGAAATCCTTATCTCTCTGACAGATGCCAAGGTATGAGCTCCTTCTAATTAAGGATCTTCTTCTGCTTCGATCAATTTGCAAAGTTTAATTGAAAATAAATTTGTTCGGCTCAGTTTAGAAGGGGTATAAATACAGTATAAATACATACAAAATAGTAAAAAATATAAGGTTTTGCACTCTCCTTCCAAATTGGTAACGACCCCATGGAGTTTAAGACCTGGTCCCAACCCGAGTTCCAACTGGCTGCCCATTGAGTGTGCATTGGGAGCATTACCTATATGTATAATGGAGAAATGTTCCTAATTCATGGTTGGGATGTAGTGTAGGGCACGTGTGAGGTGTGCTTGGGAGTCGATGCAAATTCTCTCAATACATGGTTCAACATACCATCTTATGGCGAGATGTTTCTGATGTATCTAAAGTCTGAAAAGTAAAAATATCTCTGAAAAAGCTTTGAAAGCAGTTTGTGGAAATTTTGCTTTTTCACTTTTGCAAACATATGAATATAGTGGAATTATTCAGTAATTTAAATGTTGTAATGTCTGAAGACTATGCATTTTACAAATTTAGCCCTCTAAGTTGTTATTTAAATAAAAATGATTAAACTATACAAAAAACAGTAATAAAGAATATTAATATTATAAAAATAATAAAATATTAATAAACAGTATTATTACAAATAATATAAAATAAGTATACAATATAATAATTTTAATAATTCACTAATACTAATAAATAAAAAACATTTATTAGTACGAAAGAAAATTTGATAATAATACTAATAACACCTCGGACATTGAGGGAGACCTCAGCTCAGCACCTCGAGAACTGAGGGAGACCTCAACTGGGCACCTTGTTAACTAAGGGAGACCTCAGCTTACCTCTCCTTCTAGGGAAACCTCAGCTCAACACTTCAGCAGCTAAGGGAGACCTCAATTTGGCACCTCGGCTATTAATGGAGACCTTGCCTGCTAAGGAGACCTCGGCTTGGCACCTCTACTGCTAGGGAGACTCGCAATCAAAGATCTCATGAGCCTAATCGAGTGTGTTCATAGGGTGTCACCTCAGCTATTGAGGGAGACCTTGGCTTAGCACCTCGAGAACTAAGGGAGACCTCGACTCGACACCTCGTCAACTAAGGGAGTTGACACCTCGCCAGCTAGGGAAACCTCAGTTCAACACTTCAATAGTTGAGGGGGACCTCAACTTGGAACCTCGATAGTTGAGGATGACCTCAGCTTGGCACCTTGGCAGCTAGGGAGACCTGCAATGAAACGTAGTCAAGCTTGAACTTTTGAGCTTTTGACTTGAGCCGAGGTCAAGCTCAAGTCTCTAATTGGAATAGAGCTTAAGCTCAAGCATGATAGTTTATTGCAGGGGCCCCTCTACTAGTATACTATTAAAGATAATTAAAATATTACAACTACTTTAATAAAATATTTAAACACCATAAAGTAAATACAAAATATTAAATGGGGTTTAGCAGCAAAAAAGGACAACCGACAATGAAGGAAAACAGGGGTTGGGAGATATATCATATTTTATTAATTTTTGTTTTTGTTATTTGCAAGGGGCACACCTGCTCTGCTATTCAAGCGGCGATGGTAAGAACAACGTCATTGCTCCTCCCCATCTTCCCTACACTCCATTTTCTTTCCCTCTTTCTCATTCTCCATCCTTTTCTTTCATTATATTTTTTCCTTCTCCATCCTTGTTGCAAAGACTAGAAACAATCGACAATCCTTGTTCATTGCTCCTCTATTCACTGTAGTGAAGTAAAGATGGGAGAATGCTCAAAACGATCGGGATCACTATTACACTCTTACAAAGGACAGTTGCCAATCCTATTATGCCAGTGAACAGATTAGAAGAAGAAGAAGAAAAAGAAGGGAGAACAGTTGGCGATTCCTATTAGGTTGTTACAGAGGGCACTCGATCATCCTTATTACAGAAAAGGCTATGGAGGGAGGAACAAAGGAGAAAGGGGGGAGGGAAGAAGAAGAGGAGAAAGAAAATATAAATGGGTATTTTGGGGAACAAAGGTCCCATTCTCATTTAGGTAAGTTACTTACCCAGGTAATTGCCCTTATCCAGGTAATTGTTTCCTAGGAAAGATTTACCGGATAAGTGCATTTACCCATGTTCTTTTATTTCTCACGTAAATAATACAATGACAATTTTATCCATAAAAATCCATTATTACAAGGGGCATTTTTCTCCCTTTTAGTGTTAGCAACTTTCCCCCAAGGTGGGAAAATTATTTACCCACTTGGGAGATGGGTATTAATTACCCGGATAAGTGATACACAAGAAAATTAACTTTCCGTGGTCCCCATGTAAATCTAAAAAAAGGACATGGGATTTTTGGTTAATGGGAATCAAAATCCCATTGACCAACTTTTCTTCCACCTCAAAATCTAGAAAAAGAATGCCCCCTAAATATCATTAGCTACATCTGAATGCATTCAGAGGAATTTTCAGATTCTAGAGATTTAGATGAAAGGTGGTGCTGAGCAACCCCCAAAGCACCAAAAAGCAAAAGCTTCCTATTCGGAGGTCAATTCAGCACTACCAAATACCACCTTAGTAGTGGATTCAAATTTGACCTTATGAAAGACATTCTAACACCCTTCCAACGAGATTTGAAATCACACATTTCATACATGGCAGTCCCATTTTAGTGATGGGTCCCAGTCTCATGGTGAATTGTGCGGTGTCTGATCATGTTGGGAGGGTATTGGAATGATGTAAACAAGAACTAAAGTTTAGAAAAATTTCCCTCTTGTTAGACCATTAATAGGAGTCTGTATCCGATAAAAAAAGAATTCTTTTATTCCCACCTTCATTTTCCCCAAATTCCTAAAGTCATTTTCTCTCCTTACTTCACTCTCTCCCCTTCGTTCTCCTTCAACCCAACACTCGTCACCCGAACCACTGCAACCGCAAACGCCCATGGTTTTAGGACCACCAATGTTTTTCTCCCCCTTGGAGTCTGATAAATAGTATCCATTTGATCACCTTATAGATTGCGTGTAATGTTGTTTTCTTTTCTTTTTTTTTTCTTTGTGCGGAAAGATATCGTAAAGTTTGTTGGATCCTTCTCTATCTCTTTTCATTATGTTAACTGTTCTTGTAACAACGTAGAACATGCTATTCAATGGTCTTCAAGATTATGGGTTTTTTTTTTTTACTGGACAAAGTTGGATTGCTGATGTTTCTTGGGAAGAAGGTCTTATTTGAAAGGCCATTGTTCGAAGTTTAGTTATCTTGAGTTAAGTGTTTACTTAGGGAAAGTCTTAGCAACGTATCTCATAAACGGTGCCAATTGTTGTTGCCAAGAATGGGTTGAGGGCAACAAGGTAAATTCGCTTCCTTGCCAAGGCCAATTTGTCCAATCTTGTGAGCAAGAGATCACACATCAGAGGCCCCATGTGTTACCCTAGGGGTGGAGACTCCAATAGTCAAATTAGTCAAGTATGTAGGAAGGTTCGGACAAAGTTCAAGGTGAGAGCTTAGACAAGGTCACTTGAAAGCAAGAGAGCTGAAGAGCAAGAGTGAGCAAGGTGGTTCACCTAGAGAGGGGGACCTTTATTTATACTTGACTTTGCCTTGGAAGTGGTTGGAGGTGGTTGGCAGCGGATGACCATGATTGCATCCGATTGATGATGGTGATGATCATCGACATTGCCAATGCATCATCATGAGGCACTGAGACCCCCTTCAAGTTATAGTCTGAAAAGGAGATGACATCATCCATCTTCGGCTTCTTGGGCATCGGGCTCTAGACGCTAAGCTACTTGGTGTAGACCTTTCAAGCCGAGGCCATGCCCCCTACAATGACATCAATAACCTTGGTTAAGGTATGATGCTACTATTACTGCTGCTGTTGTGAGGACAAGGCACTGGCATTGCCCCCATGTACTCCTTTAAGTGACCATGGTGGATGAGGGACTCAATCTCATTTTTGAGCTCATAGTAGTCCTCAGTGTCATGGTCAGTGTTGTGGTGGTACTTGTAGTATTACTTTGACTTTTCTCTCTTAGGATTCCTTTTCATCCTGGTCATCCACTCCATGTAGTCCTCCTTCCCTACTTGCATAAGGATATGCGTTCGAGTGGAGTTGAGTGGCATGTATTTGTTAAAGGATGGGGCCGACAATTTCTTGATGGCATCTTTGTTGTTGTGGTATTAGTTGTGGCTGCGGCCATCTCTATCCTTTCTTTTCTTCTCTAAGGCACCTCGGTTGGGTTTGGCCTCATTTTCGTGGAGGCACTTGCCAGCCGAGGCCTCCTTGGTGGCGATGTACTTCTGCGCTTTCTTTAGAAATTCAATCTTGTTCTTGGGCAGTGTCTTGGCAATAGACCACTTGAGGAGTTCGGGCTGAAGGCTATTGATGGTAGCATACATGGATACCGAGGGTTCGAGGTCTCTGACATCGAGTTCTTCCTTTTTGAAACGGTCAATGTAGGACCGGAGGCTCTCTCTACACTTCTATCGAGTTGACATAAGGGAGACAATGGTCTTTTGGCACCATCAGCTACTAACGAAGTGGGAGAGGAAGAGGTTGGCGAACTGCTCCCATAAATTGATGGATCGGGAAGGGAGCATGGAAAACCATTTGCGCGCTGCCCCCTTGAAAGTTGCCTAGAGAGATCGGCATGTCAAGGCGTCAGGGTATCTGTAGAGGAGCATTAGTGCTCGAAAACTTTCTAGGTGGTCTTTTGGGTCGGTGGTACCATCATATGTCTCCAATGTGGGAGCCTTCTAGTGAAGTGGGAGTGGCTTCGAGGTGATGGAGTCAGCAAAGGTGTCCATCCTGGTTGATGAAGGGTTTTGATTGGTGGGGGCATCACCTCGACCCTCCTTCACCTGTTGAAACTCGTCTTGCATGGCACCGACCTGTGCTTGTAGGTTTCTGATCCGTTGATTAATGGAAGCTTAGGCCTTGTCCTGGGTTTCTCTGATTTGGAATGGGTTGGCCCTATTTCTGGAGTTCTCAAATGCCGGTACGTCCTAGTCTCTTCGGGCTTAGCGATCATTGAGGAGATCGTAGAGGCCCAATACTAGCGAGGGAGAGGCATGGCATCAGCCTCCAGCCCTCGAAGGAGGACTACAGTGACCAGAGCACCTGCCTTCATCCCGCTAGCTCTTTGCACGATGGTTACGTTCACGGTCTCGACGGTTGTCATAGAACCCAGTTGTCAGCACCTAATTTTTGCTCAGCTCCTTTACCTTACATTTTTGTTTTTGATCCCAAACTTTAAACTCATTTAGATATGTCAACTACCACGCACCATTCCAAAAATCACGACAAACAATCAAATCCCTCTCAATAATTCCAAAACCCCAAATTAACCCACCCATTTCAACTGTAAATTCCTTCATTTCCTTATGAAACTAGCAATATTCTAAGTTAAAACCTTAATCTGAGTTAAATCTTCCAATCCAAATCTTTGATCAAACATCCATCTTTTCCATCAAATCCCAGATGATTAGTAATGCCTACCCACCAAATTTCACCTTGATATTCCCTCATTTGACCTACCATCAAGTTGAGATTCTGTTTCAACAAATTTCATTTATTAAAGCACATCGTTCAATGGATCTCCATCATCGTAGATTTATTTGACCAATCGGACCCCGCCACTATGTTCAGAGAATCAAAAAACCCTAATACATCAATTTTTATGGTCTAACTCCTCCATTTGACCATTAAACTAAAAAGATTCTATTTCGATAAATCTCATTGATTAAAGCACAACATGCCTTGGATCTCCACCATCCTAGATTTATTTGACCAACCGCACCTCACCACCATGTTCAAAGACCCAAAAAACCCCAGCACGTCAATTTTTATGGCCTAACTCCTCCATTTGACTATTAAACTAAAAATATTCTATTTGGGTGCTCCAGATTAATCCGCCCTTGGCTAGATTCGATTTAGGGTTTTAAGGAGGTAATGAGTGATGCCATTCCTTTACATAATCCCCTCTAAACATTTGGACAAATCAACATGCTCCTAATAGGCCAAATAAACCCAAAAACCACAAAATAACCCTTCTTGGACCTAGGAAGTGACATAAAGGCCATTATGGCTATTTTGAATTTATGTTTTCTGCCACTACCATGCCTAATTCGAACCCTTCAATGTCAGATATGAAAACCACTTCATTGGGGGGTTAGAAACCCCAAAATCTCTTCAATCTTTCATGGGGAATCACAGAAAAATGGTGATAAGAAGCTTCTACAAGCAAAATCTTCAAGATTTCACACATGGTGAAAGCCTTATGAAGTCTTGGACTTATGGAAAAGAAGTTGCAGGCATGGTTTGCCTTCTTCCCTCTATAAATAGGGCATTTTTTGAAGGAGAAAGGGGAAAAAACAAAAAGAGAGCACCCACGGTTTAGAGAAACTCGATATTGAGTGAAAACACATCTAAACCCTATGCCAATGGGAGTCCTAGGTTTTGACAAGCACCCAAATCACTCCAGCTCTCCCAATCTCATCCCCAACTCATAGATAAGTCTAAGAAACTCTGAAATATATGTTTCCTACCATCCAAGAATGTTTGGAATCAAACTACCAATGAAGGATCACCTTCAACGTGCATTTTGGAGTCCATTTTAGTTGCTGGAATTTGTTTGTCAAGAGTACACTCGAAAGGTAACCCTCTCAACTCATCTTGTTATTGTTTTTTCTTGATTTTTGTTAATTTTATTTGATTCCAAGGTCATTTTTTTGCTTATTGTTGTGGTATGGTTAAAGGAATTTAAAGTTCATGAAAGGATTCTTTAGTTCTTTCAGCCATGGTACTTAAGGGAGAGAGGAGAGGGGATTGGAAAATTCAGTACCCACTCCCTAAAAACATCCCCATTAAACCATGGTTGACATTTTTTTTAGAGAAATTGCTTTCCATGAACTTTATAGTCCTTTATCCCTTCCTTATGTTCTAGTCTTGTTGTTGGTTTTTTTTGTCTTATTTTTCTTCACTTTAATACATGTTGTCATATTTGAAATGAACCATGTTAAGGTTTGTTTAAATCCCAAATGAGGTTCTTTTGTTCTCTTTTCTTTTACAATTTATTTTGGTTGTTTTTGGATTGTTTTCCCTCTCTTTAATGTGTATTTTCAGATATGAAGTGATGTGTATAATTGATTGATTAGGTCGTAATTCAAGTGGTGTAGATGGTTATATTAGTGGTTTCAAGAAACTTGTTTGTTTTGATTATGGAGATGCCTTACATATTGATCTCTTTTGTCTTACTACAAATGCCGTAATCAAGTAGCTGAATTGAATTTCCCTGTTTTTTTTTTCTTTCTTACTTTCTTGTGTTTGTTGAGAACTAAAGCATTGGGCATGGGGCATGTGTTGATGTTATCTTTCCATTAAACATGCTGATTTGAACTTGTACATGCTTGAATATATCTATTAGGAGATTTTAGCATGCTATTATTGTTATTATTATTATTATTATTATTATTATTATTATTATTTTATTATTATTATTATTATTATTATTTTATTATTATTATTATTATTATTATTATTTTGTTTTGTTTCTCCTTGCTACCCTTTATTTTTTTTTATACTCCTTCATTGTCGGATGCCTTTGGGATGATGCTTAGCACAGGAAGGAGAAGTTAGTGCCTTTGTTCTCTATGTCGTTTGATTCCCATGGATTGTGGACATACTAAGGGAACTAGTGCATGTTTCGGTGATGAAAATTTTACAAAGATTAGAGTTTGTTTCAAGGTTCTTGAAAGCCAGGAATGTTGGGACAACAATTTGATTGTTGTAGGATCAATTACCAAGTGCGAAGTATGTGTTTCACATTGATTTCAGGCCTAATAGATGATGCAAATGTTAATTTAGGTTTAGTGTCAATGGTGGAATTCTTGCTTCCATCTTGCTATTCGATCAATACCATTTTGTAGAGCCATTTATCATGCTGGAATCCTACTTCACATGTGCACTCTTAGGTTTAAGAGGAAAGGAATATGTTGATCTAGGCCTGATTTCTAAGCTGAAATGGGGAGTAGCTTGCTTTATGCTGAAATTTTGTTTTTGTTCATATGTATAAATGCTAATGTATGAATAATGAAGTGTTTGATGGTAGGTTTCTATGCTGAAATATTGTATGTCTATTTGTGCTTGGACATAACATGTTTTGGGACCACCCCGTTTACTGAAATGTACTAGGATTCACATATTCAAGAGAATAAAATTTTAACTTAGAAAAATCAATAAACCATTCTCAGATTAGCAAGTAAGTAAATCTAGTTTGTTTCCTATAAGCCTAAATAGATCTCAAATTGGGTTGCATTTGCAACTAAGGAGAGGGGTGCCTAACCCCTTTCCTTCCCTTATTCAAAGAACTCTTGAATTTTTGTTTCTAGGCTGCTGAAATAGTGGGGTCCCTATTTGTCTAAAAATCTGAACCATTTAACCTGAAAAGAGGACCCATTTCCTCTTAAACAAAAATGGGTGGTTACTCTATTGGGCCCGCTTTTTGGAGATTACACAGTTGGATCATCTCCCCATTGGCTGGGGAGCCAAGATGTCTTCGACGGCTTGCTAGCATGTCGGATACTGTTGTTGGATGGTGAGGGGTGATTGGACTAGAGGAGCATGACTAGAGTGTCCATTGTATTGCCCCTAGCTCCCAATGGGGTGATTACCTTGTGGGCGGCCTCCTGTCGGGTGCCCCACCTTTTCCAGTCTCTGAATGATAATGTCCAGTCTATCAAGGACCATTTTGAATTGGTCCATGGTGACCAGGTTCTGAGTGTTCGGATTATTGCCATGTTTATTAACCATTGTTGGAAGCTTAGTTATGTTGAGTTAAGTGTTCTCTTAGAAAAAGTCATAGCAGCATATCCCACGGATAGTGCCAATTGTTGCTGCTAAGGATGGGCTGAGGGAAACAAGGTAAGTTCGCTTCCTTAGCAGAGGTTGATGTGTCCAATCTTGTGAGCAAGAGATCACACATCAAAGGCCCCAGGTGTTATCCTAGCGGCGGAGACTTCGTCGGTCAAGTTAGTCAAGTATGTAGGAGTGCTTGGATGAGATCCAATGTGAGAGCTAAGATGAGGTCACTCAAAAGCAAGAGAGCTAAAGAGTAGGAGTGAGCAAGGTGCTTTACTTGGAGAAGTGGACCTCTATTTATACTTCACTTTGCCTTGGGAGTGGTTGGAGGTGGTTGGCAATGGGTGGCCAAGATAGCATTCAGCCGTTGCCACATGGCGCCATTCTAGGCCCTGCCACACATGCGTACATTAGATACAAAACCATAGCAACCTGAATCTAGTTCGGGCAATGACAACAGCAATTGAAGCAAAATGGAGGGAGAAAGAGAAGTAGGGAGAGAAGAATAAAGAAGGACAGAGAGAGAAGAATGCAAAGAAATAACAAAGGACGGAAAGAGAAAGGACGGGGACAAAGAAGATGGGAGAGAAAATGACTTTGAAATTCAATTTGAAGGAATAAAAGCGGGATTAAAAGAATTTTTAATGCATTGTTTGGATAAACTTTTACTTTTATACTTTTAAAAATATAAAAGTATGAAGTAAATAAAATATTTTTAACTTGATATTTTTTTCTTTGAAACCTGTTTGGAAAAAAAATGAAAAATATGCTATCCAAAACAGAAGTATAATTTTTTGTTTGGCAAAAGTATGTCCATTTTTACTTCCGATGATAGTTTCTAGTGGTTTTGGGGTTTGAGACCAATAATGGTAATTTGACTCTAGCAGTGACAAATAGAAATAGGGTCGAGAGTTTTATCAAGGGGTGGTTACACGTGACAACCTGTTTAAACGAAAACAAAATCACGATTTCACCAAAAGCACAGTCATCATTCATGCTTATTGAGGTTTTTCCTACTTTTAAAAGTATGAAAGCAAAAAGTATAAAGTATATAATAAACACTATGTTGTGTTTTTCGTATTTTTATACTTTCAAAAATATGAAAGTACTTTATAAAAGTCTATCCAAACAGGGCCTTTAATTTTTTTTTTGAAATTCACCCTTATAAATTGGTTGTATTCCATCATATTTTATAATATATAATACTTATACGTTCATTTATAATATATAAATAATATTATATATATATTTTAACATTATATACATAAATAAATATAATATATAAATATATATACCGGTCAATTCAATTAACCATCAGTTTTTATATTGGTTAATTGAAATTGAACCAATCGATTCAATTAACCAAAATTTTCAATTTGATTTTGTTGATTCAATTCAATTTTTCGATTTTTTTGGTTTTTCTCGCTGACCCCTAATTAACATGAACTAAAATAATACTAAACCTAATCCAACTAATTTTCATTGATGACCAAATGGATGATGAACCTGAATCAGCCCCCCACAATGTCCCACAGCACATCCCCGCCGTGTATTGGGAGCATCTCCCGATGATGACATCATAATTCTAGATATTATCATCAGGAGATGTTTTTAATACATGACGGAAATGTGTTGTGGGATGTTATAGGGGACTGATTTAAACTTGATATTAAGACAGTTTTTTATGATGCGTCGCAAAACTTTTAGGCTCAGTTTAGAAGGAATATAAATACAAATATGTACAATACAAATACATACAAAATAATACAGATTTTGTACTCTACAAATTTATATTTGTACTCGTTCCAAATTGTGCGCCTTAATTTGCCAAGCCCGTCCTTAGAAAAAGGCTGGGCTCCAATAAATGGATGAGCATCAGTGATCAGGCCATCCGGTTTTAAAATATAGACTATTAGAGATCCCCTTGAAATTTTTAGGATTTTGTTGCTTCACCTTATGTTTACAACAGCTGATGGGAATTAATGCTGATGGGAACAGCCCAGTCGAAATCGCCAGATACCAAGCCAGGTTGCCAAGACAAATGCGGGGATGTTAGCATTCCATATCCATTTGGCCTCGTTGGAGACGATCCAACTTGTTACATGGATGAATTTAAGTTGTTCTGCAATAAAGCTACCAACCCTCCACGACTGACGATGTATAATACTCATAATGGTGATATGTTGGTTTTGAACATATCGCTATAAGGCCAATTAACGTTGTACATGTCGGCTGCTATAAATTGTTACAAGAAGGAAAATCAAGGCTCATCGTGGGTTAATGTGCATATTATATTGCCAAATTCATACAGGTACTCCGACGGTTGTTATGGTTTAACTAAAACCTGACCATTAATTTCTTTAACAAATATTAATCTGTGGTTTGGTTAAGTGATTAAAATAATAACTTTCATTTTTATCCTTCAACACTTAGGATAATATTAAATCTGATGTAACCATTTCTGGTCACGTACCATTTTTTGTGATGTATAAATTGTTATTGGCTAAGTACCTCGTTATTTGACCCGGTGGTGACGTGCCTTGGTGATGAGCTACTTGGTGGCGGACTCCCTGGGGGAGAACTGCCTGGTGGCATGCTCCCTGGTGGAGAGCTACTAGGTGATGAACTGCCCGGTGGCGAGCTCCCTGGTGGAGAGCTGCTTGGTGACGAACTGCCGGGTGGCGAGCTCCTTGGTGGAGAGCTACTTGGTGACGAACTGCCGGGTGGCGAACTGCCTGGTGGCGAACTCCCTGGTGGTGAACTGCTTGGGGGCGAACTGCCTGGGGGCGAACTGCCTGGTGGCGAACTGCCTGGTGATGAACTGCCTGGTTGTGAACTGCCTGGTGACGAACTGCCTGGTGGTGAACTGCCTGGTGACGAACTGCCTGGTGGCGAACTGCCTGGTGACGAACTGTCAGGTGGCGAACTGCCTGGGGGGCGAACTACCTGGTGACGAACTGCCTGGTGGCGAACTCCCTGGTGGCGAACTGCCTGGGGGCGAACTGCTTGGGGGCGAACTGCCTGGTGACGAACTGCCTGGTGGCGAACTGCCTGGTGGTGCTCCCTGGTGCAGCGCAACCCGACTACCCTCTACGTGAGGTGATTTCCTCTCCTTTGTAGGCGGCGGGAGCTGAGAGACCTGCGAGAACTAAATCAGAGGACCCGGGGGTATTTTCCCGGCGGGGACTCTCCGATGCCTAAGTTAGCATTCTGATTCCAGAGAGCTTGGAGAGAAAATGAGAGAGCTAGAGAGCAGGGGTTACCCTCCTTTTCTTCCCCCCTTGGCTTTGGGGGTCGGAGTCCTTATATAGTGGTGTCCTCGCGGGTTAGGTGGGTGAAAAGCCTTCAAACGGTAAGACATCATATCCCGTCAGAACCGGGGTACGGTGGTGAACCCCTCGAGGTTGTCAGGCTGGTGCTTGTGTCAGGCGGCTAGGTCGGCGCCTGGGCCAGGTTGTCAGGCGGCCAGGTCGCCGCAAGGGCCAGGTTGTCAGGTCGGCGCCTGTGTTAGTTGGCGGGTGGGTGTCTGGGCCAGGTTGTCAGGTCGGCGCCTGTCAGTCGGCGAGTCGGTGTCTGGGCCAGGTTGTCAGGTCGGCGCCTGTGTCAGTCGGCGAGTCGGTGTCTGGGCCAGGTTGTCAGCCAGATCTTCCTGCGATACGCCAAACTACTCTTCTGTACCGAGCTACCCCACAAGTGGCGAGCTGCCCGGGGGAGTTATGCCGAGCTCCTTGGGCTATGCCGAGCTGCTTGTGGCGAGCTTTGCCGAGCTGCCTGGCTCCTTGGTGGCGAGCACCTTGGAGAGCTGCCTAGCTCCTTGGCGAGCTCTTTGGGGAGCTACCGAGCTCCTTGGCGAGCTCCTTGGTGAGCTGTCGAGCTCGCGGGGTATGCCGTTAATGGTTCTCGGTGGGCGTCTTATAGGTTGCCAGGTTGGCCAGGTCGGATCATGCGCCAAGCTGATCTGGCCAGGTCGTGCAGGCCGCGCACAGGCCGCGCCAGGCCGCGCCAGGCCACGCAGGCCGCGCGCAGGCCGCGCCAGGCCGCGCCAGGCCGCGCGCAGGCCGCGCCAGGCCGCGCCAGGCCGCGCGCAGGCCGCGCCAGGCCGCGCGCAGGCCGCGCCAGGCCGCGCGCAGGCCGCGCCAGGTCGCGCGGGCCGTGCCAGGTCGCGCGCAGGCCGCGCAGGTTGGGCCAGGTCGCACACAGGGCGCGCCAAGCCGCGTGTAGGCCGCGTGCAGGTCGCGCCAGGCCAGCCAGACCGGTGCCCGGGTGGGACACCAACTTGGTAAGTTGTTGCCTGGGTGTTTGCCTAGTTGTCACGAGGTGCCACGTGTCACAATTTCACTGGAGGGCCAAATCTGCCCTCATCAATTGCCCCCCACTCCCGAGCTGAGTAACTTAGCGAAGGGAGTAGATTTCTTTTGGCCCGTAAGTCGACGAGCTTGTAAGCGCTGATCCAGTTCCTTAGGCTTCGGGAGCTGCCTGTATGTGGCGCGCTGCCAGTAGGGCGAGGGGTTCTCCGCCAGTTCAGTGGTGTAGCCCTTAGGCTGTGGGGCAACTTATAGTTCACTTTTGCTGATTTTGCTCCTGCTGACGAAGCGACTAGATATTTAGCAATATTGTGGCCCGTAGGCTTTGGGAGTGACTCGTAGTCTACTCTTCTTTGACTTATACCCGTGCCGGAGAGGCGACCGGGTCTTTAAGCAGTAATGTGGCCCGTAGGCTTTGGAAGTGACTCGTAGTCTACTCTTTTTTGACTTTTGCCCGTGCTGGAGAGGCGACCGGGTCTTAAGCAGTAATGTGGCCCGTAGGCTTTGGGAGTGACTCGTAGTCTACTCTTTTTTGACTTTTGCCCGTGCTGGAGAGGCGACCGGGTCTTAAGCAGTAATGTGGCCCGTAGGCTTTGCCTGTGAGGTGTCGAGCTATGATTGTGCTTCATCAGCTTCGTAATGCCGGTCACCCACTCCTACAAGAAGCTACTAGGAGCTCGACCTTCGGGGGCAACACTACTAACTTTAGGTCGCCAGCTTTCACGGGAGCCTTGGAAGGCACGACCGGTAAGGGCGCCTATGTAGTCTGTTGGCCGCCAACTCCCGCGGAAGCCACGAAGAGCTCATCTTTTGTAGGGGGGACCTTGCGGAGAGGACTGAGGAGGCATTATCTGAATTGAAGGTAAGGTTGGTAGGGCTACTTAGTCTGTTTGCTCCCTGCATAGTCTTTGAGTTCATAAAAAATGTAAACTATAAGGCGATAGCTTCAATTTCTAAAAAGTGAGGACTTAGCTTTGGTAAGATGAGAATTTAGCTTTTGTAGGATGAGAACTTAGCTTTTTGTAGCGTGTTCCCACAAACGGTGCCAATTGATGTAACCGTTTCTGGTCACGTACCATTTTTTGTGATGTATAAATTTTTTTTGGCTAAGTACCTCGTTATTTGACCCGGTGGTGACGTGCCTTGGTGATGAGCTACTTGGTGGCGGACTCCCTGGGGGAGAACTGCCATGTGGCGTGCTCCCTGGTGGAGAGCTACTAGGTGATGAACTGCCCTGTGGCGAGCTCCCTGGTGGAGAGCTGCTTGGTGACGAACTGCCGGGTGGCGAGCTCCTTGGTGGAGAGCTACTTGGTGACGAACTGCCGGGTGGCGAACTGCCTGGTGGCGAACTCCCTGGTGGTGAACTGCTTGGGGGCGAACTGCCTGGGGGCGAACTGCCTGGTGGCGAACTGCCTGGTGACGAACTGCCTGGTTGCGAACTGCCTGGTGACGAACTGCCTGGTGGTGAACTGCCTGGTGAAGAACTGCTAGGTGGAGAACTGCCTGGTGGTGCCCCCTGGTGGCGAATTGCCTGGGGGGCGAACTACCTGGTGACGAACTGCCTGGTGGCGAACTCCCTGGTGGCGAATTGCCTGGGGGCGAACTGCCTGGTGACGAACTGCCAGGTGGCGAACTGCCTGGTGGTGCTCCCTGGTGCAGCGCAACCCGACTACCCTCTGCGTGAGGTGATTTCCTCTCCTTTGTAGGCGGCGGGAGCTGAGAGACCTGCGAGAACTAAATCAGAGGACCCGGGGGTATTTTCCCGGCGGGGACTCTCCGATGCCTAAGTTAGCATTCTGATTCCAGAGAGCTTGGAGAGAAAATGAGAGAGCTAGAGAGCAGGGGTTACCCTCCTTTTCTTCCCCCCTTGGCTTTGGGGGTCGGAGTCCTTATATAGTGGTGTCCTCGCGGGTTAGGTGGGTGAAAAGCCTTCAAACGGTAAAACATCATATCCCGTCAGAACCGGGGTACGGTGGTGAACCCCTCGAGGTTGTCAGGCTGGTGCTTGTGTCAGGCGGCCAGGTCGGCGCCTGGGCCAGGTTGTCAGGCGGCCAGGTCGCCGCTAGGGCCAGGTTGTCAGGTCGGCGCCTATGTTAGTCGGCGGGTCGGTGTCTGGGCCAGGTTGTCAGGTCGGCGCCTGTCAGTCGGCGAGTCGGTGTCTGCGCCAGGTTGTCAGGTCGGCGCCTGTGTCAGTCGGCGAGTCGGTGTCTGGGCCAGGTTGTCAGCCAGATCTTCCTGCGATACGCCAAACTACTCTTCTGTACCGAGCTACCCCACAAGTGGCGAGCTGCCCGGGGGAGTTATGCCGAGCTCCTTGGGCTATGCCGAGCTGCTTGTGGCGAGCTTTGCCGAGCTGCCTGGCTCCTTGGTGGCGAGCACCTTGGAGAGCTGCCTAGCTCCTTGGCGAGCTCTTTGGGGAGCTACCGAGCTCCTTGGCGAGCTCCTTGGTGAGCTGTCGAGCTCGCGGGGTATGCCGTTAATGGTTCTCGGTGGGCGTCTTATAGGTTGCCAGGTTGGCCAGGTCGGATCATGCGCCAGGCTGATCTGGCCAGGTCGTGCAGGCCGCGCACAGGCCGCGCCAGGCCACGCCAGGCCACGCAGGCCGCGCGCAGGCCGCGCTAGGCCGCGCGCAGGCCGCGCCAGGTCGCGCGGGCCGTGCCAGGTTGTCAGGTCGGCGCCTGTGTCAGTCGGCGAGTCGGTGTCTGGGCCAGGTTGTCAGCCAGATCTTCCTGCGATACGCCAAACTACTCTTCTGTACCGAGCTACCCCACAAGTGGCGAGCTGCCCGGGGGAGTTATGCCGAGCTCCTTGGGCTATGCCGAGCTGCTTGTGGCGAGCTTTGCCGAGCTGCCTGGCTCCTTGGTGGCGAGCTCCTTGGAGAGCTGCCTAGCTCCTTGGCGAGCTCTTTGGTGAGCTACCGAGCTCCTTGGCGAGCTCCTTGGTGTGCTGCCGAGCTCGCGGGGTATGCCGTTAATGGTTCTCGGTGGGCGTCTTATAGGTTGCCAGGTGTTATGAACACACCACCGGCAACGCACGGTGGCACAGCCATAGGCAGCAGCACACACAGCGGGCCACCTAGCGGCACGCACCGCCCGGCAGCGCCGCATAGCAGGCTGGCAGCACGCGGCACATACCGCCCGACAGGGCGCTGCACGCACACGCCCGACACCACACGACAGCGGCACCATGGCGCGCGACACGCACCGCCAGGCAGCAGCGCACACGGCACGGCAGCACGCACCGCGCACACGCCGGCGCCGTAAGGCAGCGATACCATGAGCCGCGCGCACACACTGCGCTAGAGCAGCACTGCGCGCCCGCACGCGCGGCAGGGCACCATGAGCCGCGCGCATGCACCCGGTAGCAGCAGCAGGGCGGGGCCCACGCGACAGCTCATAGGGGTGGGCCCATCCTTATCTGAATATGCCAACTCGCCACCAGCTTACCTTATCCCTTATCTTTATCTAATCTTATCCTTATCTTATCTTAAGTAAGAGTGAGTTACCATTAGGAGTAGGTAATTAGGAGTTTGAGTTCAAGTTGGAGTTTGAGTTTAATTAGGAATTTCCTTCTGTAATCTCCTATTTAAGGAGCTACGAATTGAAATAAAACATTCAGTTTCCAGCCAAGAAAAGAGTGAGGAGAGTTTGGGTGGTCTCTTGGACAAATCACCCCAAGGGAGAGTTCGGGTGGTCTCTTGGACAAATCACCCACTAGATAGGCAAAATAGGGTCTGTGCGCAAGGCCAAGGGCATGGGAAGATCAGGGGTTCCTGCCGTGGAACGACCCGTGATGCGATCCTACGCTCGGGCCCATAACACCAGGTCGGCCAGGTCGGATCATGCGCCAGGCTGATCTGGCCAGGTCGTGCAGGCCGCGCCAGGCCACGCAGGCCACGCGCAGGCCGCGCCTGGCCGCGCAGGCCGCGCCAGGTCGCGTGCAGGCCGCGCCAGGTTGCGCGCAGGTCGCGCAGGCCGTTCCAAGTCATGTGCAGGCCGCGCCAGGCCGCGCAGGTCGCGCCAGGTCGCACACAGGCCGCGCCAGGCCGCGTGCAGGCCGCGTGCAGGCCGCTTGTAGGCCGCGTGCAGGTCGCGCCAGGCCCACCAGACCAGTGCCCGGGTGGGACACCAACTTGGTAAGTTGTTGCCTGGGTGTTTCCCCAGTTGTCACGAGGTGCCACGTGTCACAATTTCACTGGAGGGCCAAATCTGCCCTCATCAATTGCCCCCCACTCCCGAGCTGAGTAACTCAGTGAAGGGAGTAGATTTCTTTTGGCCCGTAAGTCGACGAGCTAGTAAGCGCTGATCCAATTCCTTAGGCTTCGGGAGCTGCCTGTATGTGGCGCACTGCCAGTAGGGCGAGGGGTTCTCCGCCAGTTCAGTGGTGTAGCCCTTAGGCTCTAGGGCAACTTATAGTTCACTTTTGCTGATTTTGCTCCTGTTGAGGAAGTGACTGGATATTTAGCAATATTGTGGCCCGTAGGCTTTGGGAGTGACTCGTAGTCTACTCTTCTTTGACTTATGCCCGTGCCGGAGAGGCAACCGGGTCTTTAAGCAGTAATGTGGCCCGTAGGCTTTGGGAGTGACTCGTAGTCTACTCTTTTTTTACTTTTGCCCGTGCTGGAGAGGCGACCGGGTCTTAAGCAGTAATGTGGCCCGTAGGCTTTGGGAGTGACTCGTAGTCTACTCTTCTTTGTCTTTTGCCCGTGCTGGAGAGGCGACCGGGTCTTAAGCAGTAATGTGGCCCGTAGGCTTTGCCTGTGAGGTGTCGAGCTATGATTGTGCTTCATCAGCTTCGTAATGCCGGTCACCCACTCCTACAAGAAGCTACTAGGAGCTCGACCTTCGGGGGCAACACTACTAACTTTAGGTCGCCAGCTTTCATGGGAGCCTTGGAAGGCTCGACCGGTAAGGGCGCCTATGTAGTCTGTTGGCCGCCAACTCCCGCGAAAGCCACGAAGAGCTCATCTTTTGTAGGGGGGACCTTGCGGAGAGGACTGATGAGGCATTATCTGAATTGAAGGTACGGTTGGTAGGGCTACTTAGTCTGTTTGCTCCCTGCATAGTCTTTGAGTTCATAAAAAATGTAAACTATAAGGCGATAGCTTCAATTTCTAAAAAGTGAGGACTTAGCTTTGGTAAGATGAGAACTTAGCTTTTGTAGGATGAGAACTTAGCTTTTTGTAGCGTGTTCCCACAGATGGTGCCAATTGATGTAACCGTTTCTGGTCACGTACCATTTTTTGTGATGTATAAATTTTTTTTGGCTAAGTACCTCATTATTTGACCCGGTGGTGACGTGCCTTGGTGATGAGCTACTTGGTGGCGGACTCCCTGGGGGAGAACTGCCTGGTGGCGTGCTCCCTGGTGGAGGGCTACTAGGTGATGAACTGCCCGGTGGCGAGCTCCCTAGTGGAGAGCTGCTTGGTGACGAACTACTGGGTGGCGAGCTCCTTGGTGGAGAGCTACTTGGTGACGAACTGCCGGGTGGCGAACTGCCTGGTGGCGAACTGCCTGGTGGCGAACTCCCTGGTGGCGAACTGCTTGGGGTCGAACTGCCTGGGGGCGAACTGCCTGGTGACGAACTGCCTGGTTGCGAACTGCCTGGTGACGAACTGCCTGGTGGCGAACTGCCTGGTGACGAACTGCCAGGTGGCGAACTGCTTGGTGGTGCCCCCTGGTGGCGAATTGCCTGGGGGGTGAACTACCTGGTGACGAACTGCCTGGTGGCGAACTCCCTGGTGGCGAACTGCCTGGGGGCGAACTGCCTGGTGTCGAACTGCTTGGTGGCGAACTGCCTGGTGGTGCTCCCTGGTGCAGCACAACCCGACTACCCTCTGCGTGAGGTGATTTCCTCTCCTTTGTAGGCGGCGGGAGCTGAGAGACCTGCGAGAACTAAATCAGAGGACCCGGGGGTATTTTCCCGGCGGGGACTCTCCGATGCCTAAGTTAGCATTCTGATTCCAGAGAGCTTGGAGAGAAAATGAGGGAGCTAGAGAGCAGGGGTTACCCTCCTTTTCTTCACCCCTTGGCTTTGGGGGTCGGAGTCCTTATATAGTGGTGTCCTTGCGGGTTAGGTGGGTGAAAAGCCTTCAAACGGTAAGACATCATATCCCGTCAGAACCGGGGTACGGTGGTGAACCCCTCGAGGTTGTCAGGCTGGTGCTTGTGTCAGGCGGCCAGGTCGGCGCCTGGGCCAGGTTGTCAGGCGGCCAGGTCGCCGCCAGGGCCAGGTTGTCAGGTCGGCGCCTGTGTTAGTCGGCGGGTGGGTGTCTGGGCTAGGTTGTCAGGTCGGCGCCTGTCAGTCGGCGAGTCGGTGTCTGGGCCAGGTTGTCAGGTCGGCGCCTGTGTCAGTCGGCGAGTCGGTGTCTGGGCCAGGTTGTCAGCCAGATCTTCCTGCGATACGCCAAACTACTCTTCTGTACCGAGCTACCCCACAAGTGGCGAGCTGCCCGGGGTAGTTATGCCGAGCTCCTTGGGCTATGCCGAGCTGCTTGTGGTGAGCTTTGCCGAGCTGCCTAGCTCCTTGGTGGCGAGCTCCTTGGAGAGCTGCCTAGCTCCTTGGCGAGCTCTTTGGTGAGCTACCGAGCTCCTTGGCGAGCTCCTTGGTGAGCTGCCGAGCTCGCGGGGTATGCCGTTAATGGTTCTCGATGGGCGTCTTATAGGTTGCCAGGTCGGCCAGGTCGGATCATGCGCCAGGCTGATCTGGCCAGGTCATGCTGGCCGCGCACAGGCCGCGCCAGGTCGCGCCAGGCCGCGCCAGGCCACGCAGGCTGTGCGCAGGCCGCGCGCAGGCCGCGCCAGGCCGCGCCAGAACGCGCGCAGGCCGCGCCAGGTCGCGCGCAGGTCGCGCAGGCCGCGCCAGGTTGCACGCAGGCCGCCTATAGGCAGCGTGCAAGCCTCCTGTAGGCCGCGTGCAGGTCGCGCCAGGCCTGCCAGACCGGTGCCCGGGTGGGACACCAACTTGGTAAGTTGCTGCCTGGGTGTTTGCCTAGTTGTCACGAGGTGCCACGTGTCACAATTTCACTAGAGGGCCAAATCTGCCCTCATCAAAATCTATAGCATTTATAACTTTTGATCTAATGCTCTGCTTATTGTCGTTCTTCTTGTAGACATAAATGAGTGTGAAGATCCAAATAATAATCCATGTATAGGCCATTGCACTAATACAATCGGGTCGTACTATTGCTCCTGTCCAAAGGGCAGCCGTGGTGATGGTAGAGAAGGCGGACAAGGTTGCCAACCAGAGAGTAAAGCTTTTCCTGTGATTAAGGTCATCCTGGGTAATGTGCTTATCCCATTCAATTTTCTTCCAAGCCTTTTAAATGCATTTTCTGCATATTCAATTTCATTTGTTATGGATCTTTTTAACATAAACCGTGGGAAATTATTTTCATGAATGCAATAATATATGATATATAATTATTTGTTTCAGTATTATGCTGAAAACAATTTTCTCCCACCTATTGATGCATGTTGCACTTGAAGTCATCAATACGTAACCCTCAGAGCTCCAATGACAAAACGGACCATTAATTGGTCCAATATGGCATAATTTCATGCTGACAAGCGTGAGAACAAAATGTCCTAGAACAGATAATTTGTGCTTCATATACAAGGTAGTTGGATTTGATCAAATCATTCCCATCACTCAACCCTTTGCTTATTCTAAATTAATTTGAAAAATAAAAAAGGTAGAAGATTGAACCAAGAAATGCTAAAAAAAAAAGAATCCAAAACTTAAGACAAATAAAAGGAAAAGAAGAAAGCCTTGTTAATATATCTTTGAAGAATACTAAGAAAGCCTAAGGTTCGTACCACCCCCACCCCCGAAAAAAACATAAAATATACAAAATAAAAAAAATGAAAGCCTAAGGTTGATTAGACCTTACACATCACTTCCTACAACTTCTTTTTGATCATGCTGAAATGTTTGTGTTAATTTTTTTTATGTATCTATTATTATTATTATTATTATTTTTTTTATTTTTATTATTATTATTATTATTAGGATAAAATATAAAAACCTTCCTTAAAATTTCTGACAATCATAAAATCTCCCTATAGTTTCACTTTAGTGAATACCTCCCTATATTTTTATAAAATTCAACAAATACCTCCCTTCCGAACATTGTTCATCTTCCTCACGATGCACCTACACCGGTCATCGGACGCATGCCAAACGAAAATAGAAGAAAAGGTATCAGACTTTTTAAAATCTCAAAGGAGAGCTCTGATCTCCTTCAGTCGAGTTCAATCTCCCGCTCCTTTCCTGTATATATTTTCATTCAAAGAAGACTAGCCTTCTACTCTCTCAAATTGTCTGTCTGTCTGTCTCTCGATGGAGGCTCGACTCAAGATGCGAATTTCTCGCATGTTTCGTTCTTCATTTGGATCTTGAAAGCCTCGAAACATATCAGATGTTATCGAAAAACCGATTTTCGTAGTTCAAAACAGCCGAGACTTCCATCTGCTTGAGCCTTCGTCTCCTAAGGTTCAAATTTTTCCATCTATGTGTAGACCCAGATGGTCGGAAACAATGGAGGTGGTGTGGAACGAGAGTGTCACAATCGCTCCAAAGGAGGTGTTACAGAAGTCGAAGGTATCAGAACATGGCCCATGTTTCGTGTCGAGTGATATGGGAGGAAGAACATGTCCTGCGTCACCCGTTTTGCCTCTAAGTTCATTCTATAGTTTTGAGGAATTTCAACCAAATGAGAGAAAGAAAAGGTCGAAGAAGACTCGGAAGACCCACAGGAAGTACAAGAAGAAAGAGAGTTTCTACCATCTCAGCTCCTCGTCTACAAAAATTAATGGTGGTGGGTGGTTCAGCAGTGAAGACGAATTACACGACGAGACAGAGACGTTTTTCTCCTCGAGGAGCTTCTCTTCTGATTCCTCGGAGTCTCGTCACCTAAACAAGAAGAGTTCTCGCCGGAGATTAGAAGCCAAATTTGAACGGAGAAGAGCAGTGAGAAAGAATTCTGATATGGGATGTTGTACGTTTTCTAGTATGGGGAAAGTGCAGGAAAGTTTCGCAGTAGTGAAGCACTCCAATGATCCTTACAGTGATTTCAGGACATCAATGGTGTAGATGATCATCGAAAAGCAGATATTTGCAGCCAAGGATCTCGAGCAGCTTCTGTAGTGCTTTCTGTCATTGAACTCCATTCATCATCACAAAGTGATCGTCGAGCTGAAATTTCTCATTTTTGCTGTTAACTTTTGAAACTCTAATTGTTATTGACTATGTTAATGGTACTCTTTCAGTTTTTTCCTCTCAAACCTTTGATGGGTTCTTCTTCATACTTCATTTTCATTGTTTGTTTCCTTGCTTTCTGTTCCTCCTTATCTAATGGTGATCAGTTAAAGAAAAAAGACAAAGCAGACGAGAAGCTAACAGGAGGGAGAATAATACATGAAGACACCTAACGGAACAAATATAACAAAACAAAAGTGGAGATATCAATGGACGCTTGGCCGCATTGGGTATTCCACTTTTAGTTGGCCATGGAAAGCATAGCTGCGAAGAAGAAGGCGGGTTATGAGGGATGGGGCCAGGAGGGAGAAGATCAAGCTGAACAGCCGGATCAGTAGAATCCTGTTTCTCCTCTTCGATTTCATCTGCATCCCTTAAAGCAGAATCCCGTTCATCAGCTTCTAGTTTCTTGTCCTCTCTACTGTTAACAATCCCAACACCTAAGCCCATGCAAAACCCTAGAGCTTTGGCGCTAACCTTATGACTCTTGTCCGCAAAAGCGAAGGCACTGGAGGCGTCTCCCAATCTCAAATCCAACTCCATCACTCTCTCGTACAGACCAAGAAGAAACACTCTGCCACCTTTCTTCATCTGTTAGTTATTTCAGTACCCATAAAGGGTAAAATGGGTATTTTGAAAAAAAATTATGCATAGGTAAATGTTTTCAGTCTGAGTCAGCAACGGAAGGGAGGTTTTCGTCAATTTTGTTAAAAGTTCAAGGGAGGTTTTTACTATAGTAAAATTATAGGAAAGGTTTTTATGATTGTCAGAAACTTCAAGGAAGAATTTTGTATTTTACCCTTATTATTATTATTATTTGTTGAAATTAAGAATTGGAGGGTGATGGTAGAATGCAATTTTAGGGTTTACATGGAGGGGGAGGACAGTGGTAGTGTGCTTTATGGTGAAGGGAAGGAAAGATTATATAGATAATAAGAGGAGATACACTCCAAATCTATTGCGTTTGGACTTAGACGATTTTACCTTCAAATCCAATCATATCTCAACACATAACACTACAAGAAAATTGGGCTGCTAAGACAGTTTAGACTTTTGATCAGCCAATGCTCTTTAAGAGTACCACCATAGAAAAAACTAAGTTAGCAGTCTAAACTAAACTACTACCAAGAAGACATAAAGATAAAAATTGGGCAGCAGTCTTTTATAAGGGTTCAACTTTGGATATGGTATCTGAAAAACTTTTGATCAGTCAACTGGAATCATAAGTGTGGTAGCCAATCTGTTATTATTTATCAAAATTCATGGATAGATTTTGATTGGTCAAAACTCTTCTCATACCATATCCTTTCTGCATCATAAACTTTCCCCTTTTATAAATAGTGTAGTTGTATTGGACTTGAACCTTCTCTTCTTTATCCAAATAAAAATAGGTGCGCTATTTTTTATTTTTTCGCCCAATGCCTTTTCTCTTCTCCATCCCTATAATTGAATTGAACCTATTGTTAGACAATGTATGCTCTTAGATCTAATTTATGTATTGTATATATATTTGTTATGAATAAAATGAATATGTATTTCATGTGTCATTAGGTTGTCTTGTTAAATTCCTCTTAGTTCATATTATTATTATATATGAGATCACATAGTTATTATAATATTGACTTAAATAATCACAACCAATTGACAGACTTGAAGAGTTTATCCTAACAAGGTTGTCATTATGGGTTTCAGTTGTTCAGGTTGTAACCTAAAGTGTGAGGCTGAATGTTTAAAAAAAACATTGAATTGGACCAAACCTAATATGTTATTAGACATTTTGACAACAGAACAACTGGGTGTTTGTATTAAATAAGGTAATTTTGTTGAACAACAAAAGAAACACCCAAAGGCCTCACTAAGAATGGAAGCAACCATCAACATGAATCAACATCTGAAAAGGGCCAATAAGAGAACACAAGCAATGCAAGAGATGCCAACCATGTTGCATCATGCCCACTTATGTGAGGTCCCCATGGGGGCCTCCCATGCTTGAAATAAATACACCATGGAGGCACCATTAAGGAAGTATACAAGCAGTATACAAGAAAGATAAGCAAACAAGCAGACCCTAAAACCAAAATCAGCCCATTCATAACATAGCAGGGCCAGAGAGGCAGACACCACACAAAAACAGATAACTCAGAAGAAAAACCTAACCACTAGACCTCAACCAACCAAAATTGTAATGTCCCACAGTGCACCCAAGAAACACGGGGAGGTAGGCAGATAAGTGCACTAGCAATTTGAGTTTCTTCTGCCTCTACGTCTTCTACCCCTCCCCGTAGTGCTTCATGCCCACGGGAAGAAGAATCAGTGATCAGAAAATCATAACAACCCATCAACCACTTGGACTTTCTACTCCTGAATGGAAACTTCGAGTGATCCGAGGAAAAACCTGACCACGAGCTTTCTGTCCCCTTTACTACAACCGATTCAGAACCAAGGTCATCTTGAGGTATGTTGGCCTTCACTTCCTCAAGAAAACATAGCATTAAATCAATCCCGAACAAGAGGTTCATGTTCCACTCAATAAGACACTCCAAGTAATTTCTTAAAACAAATAGCTTTATCCACTTGATCTAAAACAGCCTTTTATATCAGGTGATCTTCTTCCACTTGTTGGTCAGATGTGGGCTCACTAACCGGGTTCCCAACAGTGTTGGGCTTGCCTCGGGTCGAAGAAGATGCCAAAACTGACGACCTATCGTTCAGGCTATCTGTTGGGTCCATCCCATTATGGGATATTGATCCATGTTACAGCCCATTCTCCTTCAGTCCACTATCTTTTTGTCTTCAAAAGAAAAAAAAAAAAACTAGGGTTACATCAGATTTGTGCGCGACGTGTTAAAGAGAGAGCAAAAGAGAGAAATCGAAATACTGTGCAGATTTCTCAGTGCGCAGAGTTCATCAAATGGCCGGAACTTTCCGATCCACCGCCCGATCGAGCTGAAATTTGGACAGTAGGTGGACTCATTTTTCCTCAATCTGAACGGTTGGATCTTTGATCGGAGCTCTGAACCGCCGGTTATTTGAGGTCGAACAAAAGCAACTCGCAACTGGTCGGGAAAAGAAAACATCTCACAGCAGTCTTCATCAATCACTCTGATCAAGGGTCATTTGTAGTCCGATTTGGCTGAAATTTGGTATGTTTGTTCGGAACTCACGGACCTACGATCTGAACGGTGGAGATCTGATTTGGAGCAATGGAGGTCTCCATTTTGTGGCCTAAACAATAGCTGCGTTTGTGAGTTTTTCTGACTGTTCCTTTCACAACTTTTGGTATTCTCGTGTGTATGTTTGAGAATCTTTATTTGCTCTAAATTTGTGAGCATATTGTGGTGATTGAGTTGCTGTAATTGTTACCTCAAGTTATTAGTGGAGATTTTGGTTGGGTCTCCTTGGCCCCGTGGTTTTTACCCTTTACATTGGAGGGGTTTTCCACATTAAATATCGTGTGTCTCTCTTTGCTTGGCTTATGATTGTTTTTGGTTGATATCTTGCTTGGAATTGTGCTAATTGAATATCTACAAGTTTTTATTTTTGAAAGAGAAATAGTTTGTGGATAAACTTGGTTTCTTCCCGACAAAGTGGTATCAGAGCTTGGTTGATTGAATGGCACAAATTATCATTTGTGGAAGAGCAAGATGAAGGATCTTTTGTTTGTTAAAAGTTTGCATTTGCCTGTATTTGCTTCTGAAAAGCCTAAATCCAAAAGTGATGAAGAATGGACATTTGAGCATGAACAAGTATGTGGATTTATTCGTCATTTTGTTGATGAAAATGTGTATAATCATATTCAACATGAGACACATGCAAAATCATCGTGGAATAAACTTGAGAATTTATATGCCTCTAAGACTGGCAATAATAAGTTGTTTTTGCTTAAGAAAATGATGCAGCTCAAATATAAGGAAGGAAACTCCATGGCTGATTATTTGAATGAATTTCAATGAGTGATTGATCAATTGTCAGGTATGGGCATAAAATTCGATAATGAGATTTTGGGTCTCTTGTTGGTTGCCACTTTACCAGATTCTTGGGAAACTTTTCGTGTTTCACTTGTTAATTCTATCTCTGATGGTAATGTGACTTTGGAACATGTTAAAAGTAGTGTTTTGAATGAAGAGATGAGAACAAGGTCTCAAGCTTCATCTACACATCCTGAGGTTCTTGTCACAGAAAATAGGGGGAGAAGCAAACATAAAATTGAAAGGGGTAAAAATAAAAATAGAAGCAAGTCAAGATCAAGACACAAATCTTGAGTTCCATTATTGTGGAAATATGGGGCATATAAAAAAATATTGTTACAAGTGGAAAAGTGAAAATAAGAGTGCTAATAATAAGCAAGGGAAAAATGAACATGAAAATAATGATCATGTTGTTACTGCCACTAATGATGATCTTGTTCTTGTTTATGATGATAACTTGATAAATGTTGCTTGTCATGAGACAAGTTGGGTGATTGATAGTGGTGCCTCATTTCATGTGACTTCAACAAAAGATTTTTTCACATCTTATTCTTCATGAGACTTTGGGGTTTTAAAGATGGGGAATGGTGCAGTTGTAACGGTAGTAGGCATTGGAAACATTTGCCTAGAGACCAATAACAAAACAAAGTTGGTACTGAATGATGTTAAGCATGCTCCTAGTGTTCGCTTACACTTGATTTTTGCAGGAAAGTTTGATGATGATGGTTACTGTAACTTCTTTGGCAATGGAGAATGAAAACTCAAGAAAGGAAATCTGGTTGTGGCCCGAGTAACAAAGTTTCTAACTTATATTTGATAAATGCTTCTATCTTTGCAAATTCTGTGAATGCAGTTAATGGTGACAGTTTATCAGAATTATGGCACAAGAGGCTTACTCACATAAGTGAAAAAGGGCTTGATTGTTTGGCCAAGAAAAATGTTTTGTCGGGTTTGAAAGGTGCGGCGCTGAAAAGATGTGCTCACTGCTTGACTAGGAAACAAAAAAGGGTTTCTTTCAGAATCATCCTCCGTCTAGAAAAAGTAGGTTTCTTGAATTATTACACTCAGATGTTTATGGTCTATTAAAGGTAAAGACACATGGTGGTGCACTTTATTTTGTAACTTTTATTGATGACTATTCAAGAAAACTTTGGGTTTATGTTTTGAAATCCAAAGATCAGGTGTTTGATGTGTTTAAAGTTTTTCAGGCTTCAGTTGAACAAGAAACAAGAATGAAACTTAAATGCATTCCCACCGATAATGGTGGTGAATATTGTGGTCCATTTGATGTGTATTGTAGACAGCAAGGCATTAGACATCAAAAAACACCCCTTAAGACTCCTTAACTGAATGGTCTTGTAGAAATGATGAATAGAACACTAATGGAAATAGTCAGATGCTTATTTTCAGAGCCAAAATTACCCGGATCATTTTGGGGTGAGGCATTACTCACTGTTGTGCATGTTATTAATTTGTCTTCTACTATTGCATTGCAGGGTGATGTTCCTGGCAGAGTTTGGTATGGAAAGAATGTTTCTTATGATCACTTGCGTGTATTTGGATGCAAGGCTTTTGTACATGTGCCAAAAGATTAGAGGTCTAAGTTAGATATCAAAACAAGACAGTGCATTGATGAGACTGAAAAGAACCCTATTTTTGTCCCCTAATTTTCATCTTTTTACATCACTTTAGCACTTAAATGAACTCATTACTCTTGTATTTTGATTTAGGGCAATAAAGAAGGCAATTAGAAGAAAACAGGGCAAATCGGGTGATTTTGCACAATTTTAGTGACAGTCAGTAATCTGGGCCTATCTCTCAATTCCGGACTCCGAATTGGACAATTCAAGAAGCATTAGAAAGATGAAAGGAAGGCCCACAACTTTTATGTTTTGGGTTTTGACATATTCAGCCCGCATTGAGTACGGAAACGAGCCCGAATTCGGAGCAAGTTCATAGCCAGGCCCATTTCACAACTTAAGCCCAACTCGCAGAAATACCTTGAAGTAGCCCAACTCGAATTCAAGAGTCAAGAGTCCAAATATCGAATGTAATATCTAAATATAGAGTCTTATCAGATCTAAAGTCTTGAATGTAATCCTAGAGAGATAAGAAGATTGAGATTAGATCATTAGATAAGAGAAAGGATAGGATTAGTTCAAAGAAGATCAAGACTCCCTAAAGATAAGATGATCTCCTAGAAGGAGTTGGAAAACAGCCCTCTCCTTTGGCTGTATAAAAAGGGGGGCGAACTAGCTCTAGCATCACTCACTCTCAGATCCAAGAGATCATCAAGAAGACCAAGAAGCTCAAGAAGGCAGTTCGGCTATGGAGAAGAAAAGCATGGAGATTGCACAGATCATGAGTAGCTAAACTTCTTTTTCTGGTTCAAGGGATGAGGCCCGATTGTGTCATTGTGAGGTTCTGTAGATAATTTATTTTCTTACTTTCTAATTCAAGTATTCATTGATTCTTGTGCATATTTTTATTGGATGTTGATGTTAATTAGTTTGACAAACTGAATTCATGTTGATTTTCCTACTGTTATCCATGATTTCGGTGATCCATAATTGTCATGAATAATGGTACAAGTAGCAATTAGGTTGATATCTTTTTGGGTCAATTGTTCGTGACAGCCTTTGACCAATGTTTTAACATGGTTCAACCTAAAGGAATCGATGGAACAAGATTCAGTAATTGCAGCTATCTCAATTATTGTTATTTTGGTTTAATTGTTTTCACAAATCTTAATGCTATCACTGTTTAACATGAAACGCTATTGTACCCAGTTGAGTGGTGATAAGTGTTGATCGAATGCTGGGTTTGGTCAATTGAATTAGGAAAACACAAGGTTTATTATGGCTATCCTAATAAATCTAAGGTTAAATGCTTTAATTACAAGAATGCTGAAATTTACCTAGGATCGATGGCCAACGATTTAATCCGAACCCTTGAACCAGAATTCGGTAAGGCTGATTTTCTCTTGTTTTTTTAAGTGCTTTCTTATTCTTTTAGTTTTAGTTATTAAATTTCCCCACTCAATTATAGTATCCATTCGGCTAAGAGATTACTGATTTGCTCCCTGTGGGATTCGACCTAACACCACTTTTACTACAAATATTTTATTGTAGGACTAGTACTAATTTTGAGGGCTTCGACAAACCCGTCATGCATCTTTATTGGGTATGGTCAAGATGAGTTTGGCTACAGGATTTATGATCTAGTTGAAAAGAAACTTGTTAGAAGCAGAGATGTGGTCTTCATGGAGGACCAAACCATTGAAGACATTGATAAGGCAAAGAATGCAAGTACCTCTCAAAGCAATGGTGATTTGACTAATGTTGACCCAATTCCTTTGACACATGTGACAGATGTGATTGAGAATGATGTGGAAGCTGATGATCAACATGGCATAGAGGATTTTGATGTTTCCTTAGATGATGATGCAGTTGAACAACACCAGGCTTCTACTATTCCATCTGATGTTTCACTTCGGAGGTCTACTAGAGCCCGACAACCTTCCACCAGGTATCCTTCTGACCAACATATTCTTTTGACTGATTGTGGGGAACCCGAATGCTATGATGAGGCTATTGAAAGTGAGAACAAAAATGAGTGGCTCAATGCTATGAAAGATTAGATGAAGTCTTTGTATGACAACAACACCTTTGAATTGGTAGAGTTGCCTAAGGGAAAACGAGCTTTAAAGAATCAGTGGGTTTACAGGTTGAAGATAGAGGAAAACACTGAACAACCACGATTTAAAGCTAGATTGGTTGTCAAGGGCTTCATTCAAAAGAAAGGTATTGATTTTAAAGAAATTTTCTCACCTGTTGTGAAAATGTCATCTATCAGGATTGTGTTGAGTTTAGCTGCTAGTCTTGATTTGGAAGTTGAGCAGGTGAATGTGAAGACGGCCTTTCTCCACGGTGACTTGGAGGAAGAAATTTATATGGAGCAGCCTTAGGGTTTTGTAGTTAAAGGAAAGGAGAATTTTGTTTGCAGATTGAAGAAGAGCTTGTATGGTCTCAAGCAGGCACCTAGACAATGGTACAAGAAGTTCAAATTTGTCATGATTCAACAAGGCTACAGGGAGACTATTTCTGACCATTGTGTATTTGTTTAGAAATTCTCTGATAATGATTTCATTATTTTGTTGTTGTATGTTGATGATATGCTCATTGTTGGTCACAGTGCTTCTAAAATTGACAAGTTAAAGCATGAATTGAGCAAGTCTTTTGCAATGAAAGACTTAGGGCCTGCAAAGCAGATTCTTGGCATGAGAAATTCATGTGATAGGAAAGATAAAAAGTTGTGGCTGTCTCAAGAAAAGTACATTGAAAAGGTACTCCAGCGTTTTCACATGGAAAATGCTAAAGCAGTAGGTACGCCTCTTTCTGCACACTTTAAGTTATGTAATGGACAGCCTCCCTTTAGTGATGAAGAAAAGAGAGGCATGCAAAGTGTTCCTTATGCATCTGCACTTGGAAACTTAATGTATGCTATGGTTTGCACGATGCCAGATTTGGCTCATGCAATTGGTGTGGTTAGTAGATTTCTGGCTAATCCAGGTAGAGAGCATTAGATTGCTGTGAAATGGATTATGAGATATCTCTGTGGTACTAGTGGTTTGAAGCTTTGTTTTGGATCTGAAAAACTTGTGCTTGTTGGTAATACAGACTCAAACATGGCCGGAGATTTGGACTCAAGTAAATCTACATCAGGCTATTTGATTACTTTTGCAGGGGGAGCTGTGGCGTGGCAATCTAGATTGCAAAAGTGTTTTGCATTATCCACCACCGAGGCAGAGTTTATTGCTATTACTGAATCTTGTAAAGAGCTTCTTTGGATGAAGAAATTCATGCAAGAACTTGGTAAGAATCCGACATTTCACTCTGACAAAAATTCGAGATGTTTTGAACTCCATTCATCTTGGTACATACTACATTGTGACAGTCATTGGATTCGAGATGTTTTAAACTCCAAGTTGACTGAACTTGAAAAGATTCACACTGACAAAAATGCTGTTGACATGATGACAAAAGTGGTGCCTCGAGAGAAGCTTGAACTGTGTGCCGGAGCATCCGGCCTTAAATTTGCATAGTTGCCTTTTTTTAAGTGTCTCCCTTCTCTCATGGGCTGGAGGGGGAGAATTGTTGGGTCCAGCCCATTATGGGATATTGATCCATGTTACAGCCCATTCTCCTTCAGCCCACTGTCTTTTTGTCTTCAAAAGAAAAAAATAAAAAACTAGGGTTACATCAGATTTGCGTGCGGTGTGTTGAAGAGAGAGAGCAAAAGAGATAAATCGAAATATTGTGCAGATTTCTCAATGTGCAGAGTTCGTCAAATGGCTGGAACTTTCCGATCCACCGTCCGATCGAGCTGCAATTTGGAAAGTAGGTGGCGAACTCATCGTGCCTCATTTTGAATGGTTGGGTCTTTGATCGGAGTTCTGAATCGCCGGTTATTTGAGGTCGAACAGAAGCAACTCGCAGCAGGTCGGGAAAAGAAAACATCTCACAGCAGTCTTCATCAATCACTCTGATCAAAGGTCATTTGTGGTCCGATTTGGCTGAAATGTGGTGGGCGTGTTCGGAACTCATAGACATACGATCTGAATGGTGGAGATCTGATTTGGAGTACTGTAGGTCTCCATTTTGTGGCTCGAACTGTAGCCACGTTTGTGAGTTTTTCTGACTATTCCTTTCACAGCTTTTGGTATTCTCGAGTGTATGTTTGACAATTTGTATTTGCTCTAAATTTGTGAGCATATTGTGGTGATTGAGTTGATGTAATTGTTACCTGAAGTTAGTAGTGGAGATTTTGGTTGGGTCTCCTTGGCCCTGTGGTTTTTACCCTTCACATTGGAGGGGTTTTCCACGTTAAATATCGTATGTCTCTCTTTGCTTGGCTTATGATTGTTTTTGGTTGATATCTTGCTTGGAATTGTGCTAGTTGAATAAACTTGGTTTCTTCCCGACACTATCAAGAATGAACATACTATGGTCTTCATTAATGGTTAACGAGTCTTGGAGATTCAAGTTCCCATTGCGACCACATAGAGGACACATGATCATCTCAAACCTCTGCCAAATAGATTTCAAGGGGACTAGACATTGAGATGTCACCGACGGATTGGGCTTTAAACCAACCCAATGTAAGCCCATCCCAGGTTCATGGCTATTAGCTAGGAGAGTGAAAGAGATTGGGTTGACACGTAAGGGTTGACCCAGACCCCAAATCGGAAATGCAGCCCTCCTAAATCTTCCCCGCCCACCAAACAAACCAGTGGTTTGAAAATCGAAAAGCCTGCCTAGTGGTGCAAACGTTGAGAAGAGGAAATTGGAGTCAATGTTCTCTGGTGTTCAGTCCGACACGACACCGGATCTAGCATACTTTCGGCTAACGCTAGTAAAATGTCTGGACTCCCACAGGCCAACATTGATTGGCATTGTGGATAGAGGTGGGACTCCCACATGTCTGGACTCCCACCAGGCACGGCTAACACGATGCCATGGACACGGCCCGGCCTGGCACGATTTTAGATCGGCCCGGCCCGACCCAACATGAAGGCCCACAGGCCGTGCCAGGCCTGGCATAGAGGTTTGTGTCATGCTGGGCTAGGGATTCGAGGCCTATGGGCCAGTACAACACTGCACGACAGCACGTGCTGTGTCACCCACGGCGCACGTGTCGGCACGGCCCGCTAGGCCCATAGTGGACCGTGCTCGGCCCGCTCGAGAATATAACCATTGCCCCCCCCCCCCCCAACCCCCCCACCCAAAGGGTCACAATGGCTAGTTTCAGCTTTTTTTTGGGGGTTTATAGAAATACCCCCCAACAGTTATAAACAGCCATATTAGGGCAGTATTTGTGTATTTTGCTTATGGTGGTGGTGAAAAAATGACATAAATACCCCCCCAATAGCTATATAACAACTAGTTTATGGGTCATTTTAAGTAAAGTTATAAGTAACTTTACAATGACCAAAATACCCCTCCCAACAACTAAATAATAGACAGTTTTTTGGGTATTTTGGGCAATTGAATTATGTTCAATTGCTATAAATAGCCCTATCCTCCACCATTCTCATCACACCAATTTAACAATTCTCTGAATATCCTCTCTCTCTCTCTCAAACTCATAGATTTTCAATTATCTGCAATCTAAGAAATTCTAATTAACTAATTATTTGATTCTGCATTCTCCAATTCTCAAGTTTCAACTTTATCAAAGTTTCAACTCTCAACAAGAAGAAGGCTTGCTTAACCAGCTCAAGTATCTCAATTCGGGAGGCTTGGACGTTGAAAGGCTTCAACCGTTAAAATCAAGTTGAGATTTTGAACTGGTAATTTGGATAAGTCGAATTAGATTAATTTTTACCTTTTTAAAATTAAAAAAAAATGACCAGCTCTTCTGAAAACCGATTCCCCAACATGTTCACCATGGATAACATTCAATTGCATCACGATAGTGTTAGCACTAATGCGATTGATGTTGATGGAAGTGGAACTTTCACCCCTAGTAGTACTGATACTAGGGGAAAAAGGAGGGTTTCTAAGCTGAGTAGACTAGTTTGGAAAGTTTTCAATGTAGAGGATATTGATGGGAAAGGTAAAAGGGTTGTTTGCCAAAAAAGTAGGAAATATTTTAGTTATTGTAGCAAGAGTGGTACGGGTCATTTGAGTAGACATCTACTCAAACATGATCAAGAGGAAGATGAAGGGAGACAAACAACCCAAACATAGATAGGGAGGGGGACTACTTTGGTACTTTTAGATATTCACAAGCTAGAAAAATGGTTGCGTAGTTCTGTAAACCCACAATATAAAAAAGTTTATAGGGATACTATAAGAACCGATGCTTTAAAAATTTTTTATTCATATAAACAAAAGTTAATTTCTTTGTTAGCAAATTTTAATTCTAAAGTTGCAATTACTTCGTATATTTGTACATCCTAATTTAATATTAGTTATATTTGTGTTACAGGCCATTTCATTGATGAAAATTGGCTTTTGAATAAAATAATTTTAAGTTTTATTAGGCTTGAATGGCCACATAGTGGCCCAGCTATTGCTGCAAGTATTTTAAGTACTTTGCATGCTTATGGATATTCATTTTAATAATGCTAGCAATAATGATTCTGCAATAAATATTTTAAAATTTCAATTAAAACCAAGCTTAAATAATAAATTATTTCATATTAGATGTGCATGTTACATCTTAAATTTATGATTTCAAGATGCCTTGAATATTATTTCAAATTATATTTCAAAAATTAGAAATTGTATTATATATATAAAAAGTTCAGGAGCAAGAAAACAAGAATTTAAATATTTATGCCAAAATTATAGTTTAAAATATAAACATTTTATATTAGATGTAAAGCATAAGTGGAATTCTACCTATGCTACGTTAGAAAGTTGTATATCTCATAAACAAATTCTTTCTGATTTTCATAATTTTAAAATGTCTAATGATATGATATTTGAGGAAGACTGGGAAATGACAGTCTGTATAAGAGATTTTTTAAAACATTTTTATAATGCAACAAATGAATTATCTTGAATTTATTATCCAACTTGTTGTAATTTACCATATCAATTAATGGTAATTAGTGATTTTTTGCTAAATATAGAAATAATCCATAATTTCAATGTATTGTTAAAATTATGAAAAATAAATTTAAAAATTATATTGGGAGAACATTTCTCCCCTTTATTGTTTAGCCACAATATTAGACCCTAGGATTAGGAAAGATGGTTTAGATATTTTACTTGAAACATATTGTGAAAATATGAATATTGATATAGGAAATAAAAAAGAAGAAATTAGAAATTTATTATTTGAAATGTACAGTTTGTATGAATCTGAAGTTGTAGAAAATGTTCCTACAACAGTAGTAGAAGAGAAAAACTTTTTTATTTAAGAAGTAGAAGGCAGAAATCTACTAGTTCCACAAGTTCATTTACTGAACTTAATTTTTATTTACAAGCAAATTTTTCTAATTTAGATGAAGTATCAAATAATTTTGATATTTTAGCCTGGTAGAGTGAACACTCGAAAAATTATTCGGTTCTCGCCACCATGGCACGTGATCTACTAACCCTTCCGGTATCTATAGTTCCATCAGAGTCTTGTTTTAGTGCAGGTACTAGGGTGCTGGATGACAAAAGAAGCTGCATGAACAATGAAAGCATAGAGATGTGCATTTGCTTCAAGGATTGGCTAGATGCAGAAGATATATTACAAGACAAGGGAGGGCATGATACAACATCGGACAAAGAAGCTGCATGAACAATGAAAGTCTTGAATGATGATTCATGAATTTTGACTACTTGTATAGAATTTTTCATATTTTCAAATTATTGTAATTTTTTTAATTTTATTTAATTTACTTTTTTAATTTTTTAACAATTTAATTTTGTATTTTCAATTTGTAACCATATTTTATTTTTTATATTTTATTAATTTATTCCATTTTTATATTTTATTCATCAAAGTATGTAATGATCAAATCATTGTATTTGTAATTCATTAATTTGTAGCATTCAAATTTAAATGAAATAAAATTCCTATTTTTCTTCCAATTTGTTATTCCATCATTCTTATTTAAATTTGGTTAAGTATTTTTTTTTCATTTATGTGTAAAATAAATTAGAATTCTCATTTCCTAATTTTTTAAATAGTTCCCAATTCCTAAAGTCCATAGGAAAGTTAAATATTTTAGTTTTACAATTTTACTTAGAAAAGAAATCAAAATTTTCAAAAAAGAAATAGAAAAAAATGAAAAGAAAATAGTGCAGCCCAGTTCAGCCTAGGCCCAAAGCTCGCCCTGTGGCCCAGCCCGGTACGACTTGTAGCTCGACCCGGCCCAGGCCCGCGTGCCAGCACAGCACGGCAAGAGCCCTTTTGGGCCTAGGCCGTGGGCCGTGCTGGGCTGACCCCCAAAATTTCCACTAGGGAGGACGACACGACCCACTTTACACCTCTAATAGTGGAGAATCCCCTGCTTCAGAAACCACCAACGCCGAATGTGACTGAATCTCCCTTCTCCTTGTCTCTCCACAAATCCCGTGACTCAGAGCCTACCGATTCTTCCTGATGATGGAGGATTTGACCCTCCATTGGCACATCCTATCACCTCGGATGCACTTGGGAGCCACCCTGGAACACTAGGAGAGGACCTTGCACGTGCTAAGGAGCCTCAACGACACCTCGGCATACTGATGAACTGGTCATGGCCGACCTGTTGACCTCGGCAAAGGAGAGACCTCCCGCCGAGGTCCCATAGATCTAACCGCAACCTAGCCGATAACTGCATGATGTGGTGAACAGTCCCCTACATGCGTGGCCCTCCCTCTAGGATCAGGCCTCCTAGTTTCCCGGGATCATGTTCCATACTCTACGGGCCCATTTCCCCACGCTGCACTCTTTAGGAATGACTCCCCCATGCGGACCCTGACTTTGACTCATAAATGACCTCCGAATGAGACGAACACATCTTCATCGAGGATCTCGAGCAAACAGCATGAAACACACGTATCTCGCATGTATATAAAGGCACCCCATTCACCAAAAGAGGTATTCGCGATTTAGCTCTCAAGCATCCTTAGCTCTCCTGCTTTCTAGATCTCCAAAATGTACTTCACTAACTTAAGCATCAGAGTGCCTACATTGGGAAAGCACCCTGTCGCTCTTATTGTTTTTCTTGCAGTTCATCTAGGTGACCTACTCAGTCCGGCGTCTGAGCTATACTACGAGTAGGGAGCACCAGATCACGCATCATAAATTAGCATTGTCTGTGGGAACCATGACTAAAAGCCGAAGTTCTCACCAACTCCACTGCAATCACGCAAGCCACACGAAAAATAATGCCAACAACGTCCTAGTAGATGACACTACACAAGGGGGGTAGAATCAGCTTGTGATGAGCATTGAAAGTCCAATGGTTGCAGTCGGGCAAATTAGCAATACCCTCACCTTGCTAAGCATCGCATCCCCCTCGGTGGTTCCTACTGGGATTGATGGTTGACATTTTATGAGTTGTTATAGTACGTCCGCAATATGGATTTACGGATGCAGTTCTGGAGGGTCGATGGCTGCCATTTTTATGAGTTGATACAATACATCATGGCCCCCTCGGTGTGCCAATGCCATTAGCCCCTCACTACCAACAGTAGCAACCACATCAGTATCAGATCACTGGTACATTCCCCACCCCGGTGGTGAACGAAAACATCAACCAGAACCCCAGCGACCAGAATCAAAACCATGCTAGTAGGCAGCAATGCACCCATAACCTTGAAGTTCGAGACTTAGTAGCATTCGAAGGCACTAGCCGAGCTAGCTCTGTTGCCGACCCACCAATACAGACACGAAGGGGTCACGAAGGAGGCATCGCAGACTCTCCTAGTAGAACCCGAGAAGGACTCGCTTTGTGCCGAGCAAAGAAAAAGACAAGAAAGAAGAGGTGGTCGCCACTTCCACTACACTAACCGTCACTCGAGTGCAGCTATTAGCACCCGAGATCCTTGCGACTATTAGATAGTGTATGCCCTTCGCTCCAATCAGATTGATGTATAGATACATTTATTGTAATAGAATAAAAGTTCATTATTTGTTGATATTGGTATATTTCTATGTAATTACCCCTTAAATGGGAAACTTATGAGACTCGTGTTAGTTTAAAATCTTCTCAACTGTTGGATAGACTTAGGAAGTTTATCCTGCAAAGGTTAACACTGATATGCTACCAAAGAAATTGGGGCAACTTGTCTCAGCTACTATTAGTAGACCCGAAGGACATGTAATCTATGTTTGGATGAAACACTAAACCCGGACCATTTTCTAATTATGCTTTGGACCTTGGAAATTGATGGGTAAAACTGGAAAGTTACACATAACCCCTAGACTTGATTATGGTACTGCACTAGGTGTTGGATTGGGATGTCTTTGATATGCCAATCAGTGAGATCCATCAAGGTTCAAAACCAGGGTATGTTGGGGCAGTTTAAGAATTCATTTGAATGGGTGATCATAGTGATATGATCGACCCCTTTGTCAAACAAAGTGAATGATAGGAATTACACTCTCTCTGATGGAAACCTAAACTGTCGGTAGTGGATTTTAAATGTGTTTGAGATTTGGTTTTGCAAAATATATTTATATGATATATATATTATGTTTTATGAAAAATGTTTGCAAAAGATTTTAATTTCTAGGATCCATCCGAGTAGAGAGTGTGACACTGAACCTTGTAGCCAAGGGAGAGGTCATTCCTTGTAGGGCAGTGTTTGATCATTATGAGCAGAGAAGTTAAGTGTAAGAGACCATTACAGGGCTGATTACCTGGTGGACTTTATCTTACTTAAGGCCATCATCGTCTGATCTTCATAGGATTGATGAATTCATTAATTATTTAGGTGTAAATGTTGGGCCCATATTGAGCCCATAGTGATGTGCTCAAGGGTTTACTACGTTTAGGAGTAAATTCAGCTTAACCTTTTCATAGAGGTTGGGCTGAACACATGTGGACTTATGTGAGGTCATTGTGGAGTCTCACGTCATACAAATCATGCCTAAGTTTTCCATGCAACATTTTGGGTCATGAGCCTTTGAAGGAAATGGGCCTAAGGCCCATAATTAATAAGATTAAGTAAGTTGTCACATGACAACTTAAGTTGCCATATGCTCTGGGTCAAATCTAGGTTTGGAAATGGGTATAGAGCACCCATCCTTTTAAGAGGATAGGGCTTATCTCTTAATAAATTCCAGATCCAAATTAGATTTGGATAATCTCCTAATTTGATTAGGAGAGTGCTCCATAAGGAGATAAAAGAAGAAGAGGGCGAACTAGACTAGAACACCACTTTCTCTTGTTGACTCTTCTTCTCTTTTGTCTTCCAAGAAACCCTATCACGACTTAGGCTTTCAAGGACTGATAGAGATTAGTTTTCTTTTGATTTTTGCAAGAAAAATTCAAAAGAATTTCAGGTTAACCTTCCCTAAATTGATCTAAGAACTTGATTGCAGTTTGTTAAAAACTGTGTTGTTGAATCAACTTCACCTATACACTATGCCATTTTCAATGGAGGCTGGTTTTAGGACTGATTTGGGCGTGAACTTCCACCCTGGAATCTGCTTTTTTGGTATCCGTATCAGGTACAATTATCCTTCTTTGTTTGGTGTCAAATCTGGTCTGGTTCAATGCAAGACCGATCTTGAAAAATGTAGTTTTTCAAAACATAGGGAACTCAATTCCCAAAAGGACTAGAGAATTTTTGAAACTTTGCCTAGCCATCTAGCATGGTTCGGCCATCCATATGATGCATCCTAATCCTTCTAACAAAGGCACCCCACTCCAAGGACTTCAAGGCCCTCAGCCTCGAGTCTTATGATGGTACTACAGATTTGGTCAATCGCATTGACAGTTTTCAAGCCCTGATAAAGCTTCATAGGGCAACAGATGCCAGTTTGTGCATGGTGTTTCCTACAACATTTTGAGGCATAGCTTGGTTGTGGTATTTTGGGTTGACACTGGGTTCAATAAAGACATAGAATCAGTTCGCAGTCCTATTTACAACGGCGATGAAGTCAGTAACTTGCCTCCTATACGTAGTCCAATAAGACGATGAATCACTTAGGAACTATATTAAGAGGTTTAATCTGTAGTGCCTATAGATACCCAACCTCGACCCTACCGTTCAGCTCTCCGCGGTGTTCAACACTACAAGTTGTGTTGAGAGGTTGAATTGAACCCCCAACAGTTCCTCGACCAAGCGGCCAAGTTTACTAAGGCTGAAGAAGCAATCGAATCTCAAGTAGAGCTCAGTGAGAAAAGGAAAGATCACAGGATGGCCAAAGCAATAGCAAATAGATGAAGAGAAGCAGGTTGCCCTGAAGACATAGCAAGTTGCCGCGTAGGCGTAGCAGGTATCCTTGTCGTAGAAGCAAAACCCTCCGTTGCAATAGCAGGTCGTCAGGTCAATGCTCCTGATCTTTGCCAGTCCAAACAAAGAACTATACACCCCTTAACGCAAAAAGAGGGGAGATACTACTAGAGCTTAAATCTATGGAGTACGTAAAGTGGCCAACTAGAGAATCGTCTCTTTGAACTAATTGAAAGTCGGCTTTTGAAAGAGGAAAATATTAAAGAATTTTTGGTGGTTGCTGAAATTACAAAGCGATGCCTCAATGTAAAAGGTGAAGAAAGACCAGCTTTGAAAGAGGTTGCAATTGGGATACAAGGACTGAGGTTAGAAAAACACCCATGGGTTCAACCACGAGAAGATGAGAATGTGAACATATTATCTAAACCCACAAAACTTTGTCCAGTACCACCAAAACATCATGTTGGTGATATATCTAAGTAGTCTTCTTTGCTGAAAGACATGATATTGTCAATGGATTTCCCTCACTAAGATGATCTAAGACATCTTATATGGTTAGTCTAAGTTCAAGGTATTTGAAAATTATGTACTCTTTTGTTGGTTGATTTCAAAAGAAGAAACTTCCTATATGGATAAATAATAGGATCTATTCCCATATTGTAACATTAAAGCTATATGGCCATTTTGATAAATTTCATACCCCCATTTAAGTACCAACGTGCCATTGATAATCATTATAGAAATATTGAAACAATAAGTAGAGCACTTATTAAACAATTTGTTTTGTTAGTAAAGAACTTTTATATCCTAGATACAATGAGTTCTTCATTATTGTCCAAATGCACAATAAAGTTCTTCATTATTAATTGTATGAAAAACAGGGTTTTATTGCTTGGTGCAAGGTTGAAACCTCAAGGCTAGCAAAGATGAGAATTTGCGTTTGAATGTCTAAGTATTGCAGGGTTAAGCTTGTATCTAGTCTACTCTCCAATGACAAATGATGGATTCCATGCAGTATAATTTCAAGTAACAAACATGAGCACATGAATTCAAGTGGCAACTTTGTTTATTCACCACATTGATTGGTTCCATCTATTTCTCAACAAAGTTGGATTTTAGGTTCTACTTAAATCACCCCCATCACCTATAACTTTGGTTATTCTAAATTACTACTAACAAAGAATATGGAAAATATTGCACCAATTAGATGAAGCTAGTATCAAAAAAAAGTCCAACAAAGGAATCAAAAGTTAAGGAAAAGAAAAATCAAAGGAAAACAAGAAACTTTGCCTCCTTATTTGGCCTTGTTAATAGATCTTTGAAGGACAACAAGAAAGCCCAAGGTTGATGAAACTTCATCACTTCCTTCAGCTCTCTCTCTCTCCCTCCCTCCCTCCCTCTCTCTCTCTCTCAAATTGAGAGTTTTTTATGGCAAACTCTAAAATTAAGAAATGCAGGGTAATAGATGTAGGGTTAAGGTATACAACAAGGGGAGGCGAGTGGTAATGTGTATTATGAGAAGGAAAGGACATAGACAAACATCACACCTCCAACACACTAACCTACATAGACAATCTACCATACACCCTTTCACCTCTGAATCTGTATGTACCTATGTCCTCACTCTCGTCCTCAAATACTTTCTTATCATACTTATCTTAGCCCATGTCAGCACCCAATTTTTTCTCGGTCCATTCACCCTACCTCTTCGTACTCTCCTTTTAGACCCAAGAAACTTGGAAACCCAACCAGATAAACTTGAGACTTTCCAAAGTCTGAAATACCCTCCTTTGACACAATCCACAAGACGAATAAGAACCTTGAGATCAACATCAACGTTTGATCAGACATCATCCCAGACTTGGAAAACAACAACTTAGTTACACATTAGTTTTCATGGCTAAACAACAAATATCCACTGTTCATCATGGCAACTTCCTTTCTAATGGTTCCGATCTATGCGATATACAAGTTCTAACTCCTTAAAATCAAATTCAACACACTCATCACCTCAAGATCACTAGAAAGTAATCAACGAGCGAATTCCACTACAAATCTACGATAACCAACCGCAAAAACATTAAGATCTTATTGTGATGGCCCTGAATGATTACCAAGACCAACCATATCTTTCTTAGATCTGAATTATCCGCTTGAATTTTCACCCTAATCCATGCCTACCTACCAAATTGTAGCTCAAAATACCCCCGTTTAACTCCCCATCAAGCCTACATCATATTTCAATAAATCTCATTAATTAGAGCTTACCATCCGTCATCCCAACTTTGTGACTAATCAGACCTTACCATTGTACTCGGATACCTAAAAAACCTCAGCACATCAAATTTCATGACCAAACACCTCCATTTGATCGTTAAAAAAGTAAAATTCTATTTCCGGCCCTCTTCTTGATTAAAAAACCATAAGCTAAGACCATGATCAAAACTAAACCAGTCAATCTACACATCTGATCAAAGATCCATCAATTCCATTAAATTTAGTATGTTCAAAAGTTCCAACCCACCAAATTTCATCAAAAAATTCCCTTGTTTGACCCTTATCAAACAAAGATTCTATTTTACAAAAACCCGTTGATCCAAATTTGTCAACCATAGATCTCAATCATCCTGACTCTATTTGACCAATCAGACATCACCACTATGTTCAAAGATCCAAAATACCCTAGCATGTCAAATTTGACATCCTAGAGGTGTAAAGTGGGTCATGTCAGGCCGACACGGCACCGCCTGTGGGCCGTACCGTACTGGCCCACGGTTCGTCACGGGCCGTGCCACCCTCCCCAGTGAAAATTTTGGGGGTCAGCCCAGCATGGCCCATGGCCCGGGCCCTGCCATGCCATGCCGCAAGCTAGGGTGGCACGTGGGCTAAGCCTTAGGCCAGGTCGAGCCATGCATCGGGCCAAAGCTAGTTATTTAAAAAAAAATTGACAAAAATTTAAAATTTTAATTTTATATGAATTTTGTGTATAAAATTGCTTATATATGCAATAATTAAATAAATTAGTATAATAAAATTAAAAAATATATTTATTTTATTAATATATTATATATTATATATTATTATATAATATTATATATATATGGGCCGTGATGGCCTGTAGACCTAAAACCCCAGGCCCAGCACGACCTACATGGTCATGCCGGGCCGGGCCGCGAGCGGCACGACCCAATTTACACCTCTATCACATCCTAATTCATCCATTTGATTGTTAAACTAGAAAGATATCATTTAGACGCATCAGATTGAATCACCACATCAGTAGTCCCAACCCAGGACCTCAAGAGTGTAGGGTCTGATGCCAATCCCTTACCTGACCCGTTAGAACACTTGGATCAATGAAATTTAGTCTAATAGACTCAGAAAACCCAAAACCCAAAGGTACCCCACTTAAAACTAAGAAAAGACAAAATAGCATTTTAAAATTCATCAAATTTACATTTTTTGCCACCAACAACCTCAAATACGAAACTGCCATGACATGCATGCCTCAAGCTCCCATTAGATGCACAAAACCCATGAAAACCATCCCAAATTGGTGAAAATGTTTCACCAAATAGGAAAACTTGACTAGACATTTGTTTCTTTGAAGAATTTTCGCTTATTTGTGTGAAAAAATTGCCATTGAGTCCCAAGCACTATATTTGGACGAATTTCAAACCTTTTCTCCTCATTTTTTTTCTCTATAAATAGATACCCAACTTGAGCTTGAAAAAGGGGTGCAGTTTTCCAACTTTTATAATACACCCGTTCTACTTAAATCCTTAAATCCTTGAAGCCAAGCTCAAGCCTCAAATTTGTTTCTCCTATTTTCCAGACTTAACACCAAAAACATTCAATCCGGCTCTGTAATTCGCTCAAGCTTCATTTGAAGTCTTTCTAGCTGCTGGAAAGTTTGTATCGAGGTCACACATGAGGGATTTGAAATTTCCATGAAACACAAGCATTAAATAGTTTCAAACCACTTTCAATCTCATCCAACGACTCTTTTGTTCAGTTTGGCTGCTATCGAGGTCACCATGCATTGACAATGTTACATTTGAGATGTAAGTCCCACACGTTATCTTCTATCTCAGGTTTTGATTGTAGGTTGCTTGAAGTTCTAAAAACTTGGAGAACTCTTGGCTTCTTCTAAATTGAATATAGAGGCAGAGAAGGCGAGGCTCTTAGGAAAATTAGTACCTAAGACCCGATAACATCACTTTTAAAGTCGGTCTTAGGAGAAGCTGAGAGCACATTTCTCCAGATTTCATAAATTCTAGCAGCTGTGTTCACTGATTTTCCATAAGAAATTGAGCTTAAATAACTCTCATATTGAGCTGCTACAACAGCTTGGAGAGAGGGGTGCCTAATAACTTCCCTCTCCCAATCCTTGGGACTTGAAATCTCTTAATTGTGTGTCTTTTCCATGAAGAACAAAGTCACTATCAAAGGCAAATCAATTTTTCAAATTAAAAAATGAGGACCCATTTCCTCTTAAAAATGGGTGGTGACTCCACCTTTTTAAGCTAGCCATGAGCTTCTCGGAATGCATGGCCCATTCCTCTAAAAACTCATGGTGTCCAATGAAACTCAAATCTCTAAAACTCAGCAGCATCCTCATCTGTTGTTGCAACCACTGTGTACCCCATCACTAGTTATCTCAAATATTACATCGCTCATTCCTATCAAGCTTGGTAGTACAAATTATCTTCTTTGCATCATGTTTGACATGTTTGACACTGTGAGTACCCCACTGGCCACCGTGAGTACCCCACTGTGAGTACCCCACTGGCAATATTTGAGATGTTTGACATGTTTGACATCTTTGGATCATGTTTGGTAGTACAGCCACTGTGAGTACCCCACTGGCCACCGTATGATGTTTATTATTGATGGATCATGTTTGACACTGGCAAAGAAAAGTTTTGCATTTGAATCCTGGTATGAAAAGGATCAAATGCTCCTTTCTTGGATTCAGGCGACTCCGTCTACATTTGTGTTACGTGACACGGTAGGAGTAAAGTTTGTTAAGCAAGCTTGGGACATTAAGACATTCTCAAATGCCGTTATGCATCCCCGACACCCATGCACATCACCACCTTATGTCGACAATTGCATAGGCTCAAAAAGGGATTACACACCATGACCGAGTACCCATAACGGTGTAAAGGCATTTGTGATCAGCTTGTAACTTGTGGCTCCCTTGTATCTGATGAGGAGTTTCAAATTTGTCTTCTTGATGGATTGCCTCCTTCATACCGTCCTTTTGCATCAACTTTTAAAGGGCGATCTCGTAGAGATGGTGTCACTCTCTAGGAACTACACGATCTCCTTATTTGTGAAGAATTATATCTTTAATTTGGATTTTGGCACTTGCTCACAGCGCCCACATAAATCTAGATGTAATACATTCAATGGTCGTTCCTCTCCACAACAACGTGATAATGGCATTGGCAAATACTCTAGATCATCAACAATGACAATCACATCTCCACCCAACCCCTCTAGTGTTTCTCACTGCCTTCCCTTGATCTGGAGAACAACCATACACCTCCATTGTAGACTCTCACCACGTCTTTTTGCTACAAAAAGGAAGCCCCCGAGGGAAGACCTCTTGCATGGCTGCATAAAACTTTGAAGCCCAACGCTTTACGGGCTTCTTTTGATTTTCCCAAAATCTTTAATTATAACTAACAAGTTGATGGGCCCGATTCTCTCTTGGGCTCAATCCCACTTTAGAAAGCTAGGAAGAAAGGAGATTAGAAAACCTTTGACTATCATAACAACAAGGATTCCCCTTAACAAATCGGGAAACATAGACTTGGAGAAGAGGGTTTTATTTTGCTCTAGAATAGTTAAATACTAATTTAAGATGATGAAATTGGTTTATTTTCTTTTTATATTTTGATAAATAAGATTGGGGTTTGCATTTCTCAATACAGATCAAGCGCTCAAGGTAAGTGGTAGTTTTGAGATCAGAGATGTTTTTTGAGGTCTTATTTGCTCTAACAATACGTCCTTCAAATGTGTTTTTTGTTGAAATGGAGAAGAGAACTTGTAAATGCAGAACTCCTTGATTAATTTCTCATCATTCTCTACGATGGAAATGGAGGTCTGCTAAGACAAGGAACTAGAGTCGTGAAATAGGCTTGTTCTGACAACCAAGGCTTCAGCCGTTCAGCGTCAATGATCAATGATGCTGAAGGAATCAATGGATTCCAGTGCTGAAATCATCACAAGTCGTCTCAGATAGTGTTATGTTTGTGTCTTGAATTATTTGTGGCGTCCCACTTCATGAATCCGCTCCGAATTAATTTGAGAAAAAATCCAAAGGTAAATTTTCATAGTGGTTTGTAGTGGATGCATAGGGGCTTGGGCCGATAGGACCCGACCCATTTTCATCTTATAGGTCTGAACCGAATACAAAGAGTTATGTATTTCGGCGGTTTTCTCTCTTGTACAGAGAGTCTGAGTCTTGTGAGAGACGAGGGAGACATTGGATGTATTTGGGGCTTAGGGTTTTTTGTGAGAGCACAACACTATATTTCTTCTCCATTACCTACTTCATAGTGGAGTTTTGTTCCTTCTTCGCCAATGGACGTAGGCTATAAGCCAGACCACGTAAATCTATGTATTCTCTATGCTTTGTTTCTCTTTATCTCTGTTTTACTTTCATTTTGAGTGCCATTTTGAATCTATTTTCTTGGATTTTTCTCAACAAATAATGTTTGGTATTGTGGCAGTTTCGAATGAGGCGTTTTGTGTAGGAAACGGAAACACCATGCTAGGACACTTGAAATGGCCACAAAATACCTTTTCGTGTTTTGAGTGGGACATTTTGTCGTCAGGTAGGAATAGTGGAGTCATGTTGCCGAACCGTTTGAAGAAATGCATGGCTGAAGCAATGGTAATTAGTTGCATGCTTTTCCAAGGAGTTTTGGTTTGTTACCATTTTTTATTTTTCTTCCAAAATGGTCTCAAAATGCCTATATGGCACCCATGTTTACTCAAAGCAGCAACACCACACAACCATAACAAACAACTCCAGAGCAGTTTGGCTTCAATCGGTGCAAGCCAGTGCTCATACCATTCGAACAGTCTCGGGGATAGGCACATGCCTTAGTTGCCCTAGCTTAGCTTTACTTGGGGACTCTTGGGGTGTGAACCTATGGGAAGTTGAGGCCGTAAGGATGTGCCTGGGCGAGGTCACAAAATGCTTCCTATTTTAGTGAAGTACTTAGTTGAATTTGTGTGTTTGCTCATGGTGGGCTGAAGTCTTAGGCCAATGCCATATCCGAGGTCCCCATAGTGTCTTACCTTAGCTAGAAGATCAAGTAGGCATATGGCCCATCAAGAGTTCTATGCCTTGGTTGTCGTCCTGTCCAAGCGTATAGCCTTGGCGAAGGTTGTGTGCTTCAGCTAGTTGCACAACCGAGGGTTCCCGGTAGTTGGGCACAACCAGAACATTTCACTAGAGTTGAAGCTGAGGGGGGAGGAACTTTTTACTTTTCATTGATAAGCCTTCAAAATTACAATTTATTTGTAGTACATTCAGAGATTACCAGAATTCCAAGTATAAGGAACCGGTCTTCCATTCAAATACTCTAGCCGAAAGGTGTTGGAGTCGAGGGGTCCTAGCAGTTGGTCATAGTCAGAACATTTCACTAGAGCTGAAGCTGAGGGGGGAGGAGCTTTACACTTTTCATTGATAAGCCTTCAAAATTACAACTCATTGGTAGTACATTAGGAGATTATCAGAATTCCAAGTATGAGGAATTGGTCTTCTATTCAAATACTCTAGCCAAAAGGTATCAGGGCCAACGACCTTCTGTAGGGATCTTCCCAATTGGAACCAAGCTTGCTAATGCCAGGCTCAGGTACCATAACTTTTTTAAGGATGAGGTCTCATTCCTTATAATGCATTTCCTTCACTCAAGAGTTGTTATAGCAGGCTACCCTTTGCTAGTAGGCCGAAACCCTGAGTTTAGCTTGTTCTCGAACACCTTCCAATAGGTCTAAGTTATTTTTGAGTTCTTCATCATTTTCGGCCTCATCGTACACCGATCTTTATTGGAATGACAACCTCAATTCCATAAGTCAATTTGAACGAGGTCTCTCCCATGGCAGTCTGAGGTCTTGTTCGGTAAGCCCATAGGACGCTGAATGGCTCATTGGCCCAAAGGCATTTAGCTTTGTCTAACCTTGTCTTCAGTCCATCAAGGATATCTCTATTGGTGACCTCGGCCAGGCCATTGGTTTGAGGGTAGCCTACCGAGGTATATTGTTGCTTAATGTTGAGAACAGAAAACCATTCTCAGAATCTAACGTCATCGAATTGTTTGTCATTGTTAGTAACGAGCATTTGGGGGATGTTGAAGCGACAATTGATGTTCCTCAAAAGAGATTTTGAACCATCTTTCCGTGATGGTGGCCAAGGGCTTGGCTTCGATTCACTTGGTAAAGTAATCAATTGCAATGACGAGGTATTACTTGTTTCCTGTGGCTTGAGGGAAGGGGTCAAGGAGATTCATGCCCCATTTGAAAAGGGCCATGGACTGCTAAGCGCCAAGAGGGTGATGGCTGGCCGATGGGAGATGCCGGAATGTCTCTAGCACCAATGACACTTCTCCATAAGCTCGATTGCATCCTTTTGAATGTTTAGCCAAAAATACCCTTGTCTTAGTGCTTTTGAGACCAAGGCTCTTCCTCCGAGGTGGTTGCCATATATGCCTTCATAGATCTCTTGGAGAACATACTCACACTCCTCTTGATGAAGGCATCGGAGGTAGGGTAAGGTGAAAGACTTTCTATACACTTTCCCTTCAAGCAAAGTGTAGTCGGCCGCCTACCGTCGAATTCGTCTTGCTTCGTTTCTATCAGTGGGCAATTGCTCATGTTGTAGGTAGGCGAGGATGGGGTCCATCCAATAGGGGTTGGCTTACATGGGGAGCACCTAAACTTCTTCGATGTTGGGCCGCGCTAGTTTTTCTACACAGACAATGCGGCTAAGTGCTGGACCCAATGTGCTTTCCAATTTGGAGAGGGCATCAGCCCTCATATTTCCGGCTTGTGGGACTTGCAGCAAGGGAAAGCACTAGAAGTGGCGGGCAAGTTTTGGTACTTTCGCCAAGTACTTGGCCATGTTGGGTTCTCTAGCCTCATACTCGTCATTCACTTGGTTCACCACCAGCTGAGAGTCACTAAAAACTTAAATGTGCTGGGCACCAAGGTCTTTGGCAAGTTATAAATTAGCGAGCATTGCCTCATTCTCAACTTCATTGTTACAGAGTAAGAAGTCAAATCTCAATACGTACTCCACTTTAATGTCATCTAGGGCAAGGAATATGAGATCTAGTCTGATTTGTTTTGCGTTGGAGGATCCATCTATGAACAACTTCCAAGTCGGTCGAGGTCTATTATCTTTTATTGGAGATTGGCTGAGGGGTTTACTAAAGGTGCACTCCACCAAGAAACTAGTCAAGACCTGCACTTTGATTCCAGGCCTCGGCTAATACTATAGGTCAAACTCAAACAACTTAATGGCCCATTTGGTCAGCCAACTAGAGGTTTCCAACTTGGAGAGGATGGACTTGAGGGGTTGGCTGGTCAATACAGTGATATTGTGGGCTTGGAAGTTGGGTTTGAGTTTCTTGGCCAAGACCACAAGGGAAAAAGATAATTTCTCCACTTTAGGGTATCTCATCTCGGCGTTGTAGAGGACCTTACTGACATATTAGATAGGCCCATACACTCCTTCTTCTCTCACCAGTATGGAACTAACGGCCTCATCCCTGGCCAAGAGATATAGGAACGTGTCTCCTGGAAGCGGATGAGTGAGTAGAGGGGGCGAAGCGAGGTAGGACTTCAACTCATCAAAGGCTCATTGGCATTCTCTAGTCCACTAGAAGTCCTTCAGTTTCTTTAGGGTGCGAAACCAGGATAGGCAGCAATCAGTCGACTTCAACATGAATCAGCTGAGGGTAGCTACTTGGCTAGTAAGTCTCTAAGTTTCTTTGATTGACCTAGGTGGCATGACGTTAAGTATAGCTTGAATCTTTTCTAGGTTGGTCTCAATACCCCGCTGCATGATGATGAAGCCCAAGAATTTGTTTGCGGTGACACCAAAAGCACACTTTTTGGGATTAAACTTTATGTTATAGTTCCACAAAGTGGCAAAGGTCTCAACTAAATCCGAGGTGTGTTGGTTGGCCTTCAGGCTTTTGACAACCATGTCATCTACGTAGGCTTCAACGTTTCTTCCCATCTGATGCTCGAAAACCTTGTTCACAATCTATTGATAGGTGGCTCTGGTATTCTTCAGGCCAAAGGGCATGACTTTGTGGTATTAGGTGCCATGCTCAGTGATGAATGAGGTATTCTCCTCGTCCTTAGGGTGCATCTATATTTGGTTGTATCTAGAGAAAGCATCCTTAAAGCTCAGTAGCTCGTACCCTATAGTGGTGTCAATGAGGTGGTTGATCCCTGGCAAAGGAAAGCTGTCTTTAGAGTAAGCCCAATTGAGGTTTGTGGAATCAATACAGATTCGCCATTTCCTACTAGTGTAATGTACCTTTTGGATGAAGTTGATGTCAAGTAGCTTGTCAAATTCCTCTTTGATAGATTTTTAATGCTGTAGTGCAAAGTTCTTCTTTTTCTGCCCAACTAGCCTACAACCTGGGTCCATGCTCAACCTTTGATTGAGTAATGACTGAAGGGTTAATTCAGGCCATGTTAGTGGTAGACCAAGCAAAGACGTCGACATTGGTTTTGAGAAAACATACCAGTTTGAAAAGGGTGTTTGGAGGAAGGTTGGACCCGATGTGTACTGCCTTCTTGGGCTTGTCCTCATCTAGGGGAACTGAGACAAGGGCCTTGGCTGGTTGGCTTCGGCTCGCTAGTTTGTCCCTAAGGTCGAGTCCTTCCAGCAATAAAGCTTCCTTGTTTTTCCTTTTAGCGTTGCCACATAGCATTGTATAGCTATTTATTGGTCCCTTCAAACAACTCCGATGCCATGCTTAGTGGGGAACTTGAGGATGAGGTGGTAGGAGGAGATGGCTGCCTTGAGCACATGAAGGGTTGGCTGGCCAAGTATCATGACAAGGAGCTCGGTCATCCTCATCACCTACCAAGCATCATGACAACGAGTGGTACGCCGACCGGTTGTAGTTGCTCTGCAATCAACTTCTTCTTTTCAAAAGTGTCATGGAAGAGGATGTCGAATGATGATCCATTATCGATGAGGCTCCTCTTGACCATGAAGTTGGAGATGGTCATCGTGACCACCAATGCATTGTCTTGGGGCACTGGGACCCCCTACAAGTCATCGTTTGAGAAGGAGATGACATCATCTTTCTTCCGCTTCTTGGGAACCGGCCCTTGGATGTTGAGTTGCCTGGTGTACTTCTATGCTATATTCAAAAATTTTGCCTTGGTTTTGGGTAGTGTCTTGGCAACGGAGCACTTGAGAGGCCCAAGTAGGAGGTTGTTGATTGCTGCATGCATGGAGACCGTGGGGTCAAGATCTCAAACCTCGAGCTCTTCTTTCTTGAAGCGGTCAATGTAGGACTGCAAACTCTTGCCACGCTTCTGTTGGATAGACATGAGTGAGATGACACTCTTCTAACACTATCGGCTTCCGATAAAGTGGGTGAGGAAAAGACTGGCGAACTACTACCTTGAAAGTTTCCTGGAAAGCCTGGCATGTCAAGGTGTAAGAGTATCTATAAAGGAGCATAAGCGCTCTAAAGCTTTCCAGGTGGTCGTCCGAATTAGTGGTTGCGTTGTACATCTCCAATGTGGGGGCATTGAAGTGGGACATTAGGGACTCTGAGATGATGGAGTCGATGAAGTTGTCCATTTTGTTGGACGACGGACTCTGGCTTGTAGAAGCATCACATCGGCCCTCCTTAACCTACTGAAGTTCATTTTGCATGGTGCCAATCTATGCTTGAAGGTGGACAATCTTCTAGTTGATGGGAGCCTGGGCCTCGTCCCGGTCCTCTCGGACATGGAATGAGTCAGACCAGTTCCTAGAGTATTCGAACGCGGGCACATCTTGATTCCTTCCGGACACGGGCACATCCTAATTCCTTTAGGCCCGTCGATTGTTGAGGAGTTTGCGGAGCTCTAATACATGTGAGGGAGAGGTGTGGTGTCTGCCTCTAGCCCTTGGAGGAGGACTGTAGTAGCTAGAGCACCCGCCATCGTCTAGGGGGCTTTCAACTCGGTAGTGCTGTTTGTAGTCCCGATGGTTGTCGTAGGACCTTGTTGGATCTCCCCCCATTGGTTGGAGGTCTTCGATAGCTGGCTTGCGTGTCAGCTACTGCTGGATACGGAGGGGTTGGCCTTTTTGCGTCCAATGGTATTCGAAAATCCGATTTTGAATTCGATATTCGACATAATTGAATTGAATTTAGATAGTTTGGATATTTAATCAGTCAAATTCGGATATCCTATTCATACCGATTAGTTAATTGAATTCGAATTCAGATATGACGTGATTTCATTTGATAAATATCCGAATTCGACCAATTATTTTATTCTTATATATAATATATAAAATATTTTATATAATTTATATATATAATAATTAAGTTATATAAATAATTTATATATTTATGTACTTTATATCAATAAAATATTTATTTTATATTTATTAATTATCTCAAGTAATTAATTAAACGAATTCGAATCAAATCAAATATTCAAATATTTAATCGGATTCGAATTCAGATATTAATTTTCAATATTTGTCGGATATCGAATCAAATTCAAATATCGGGTTTTCTATTCGGATTCAAACTCGAATATTGTCTAATCTGATTCGAATTCGATCGGTTTACACCCCTAAGAAGAGTGTCTACTATGATGCCCCAAGCTCCTAGCGGGGCAGCTACCTTGAGGGTGGCCTCCTTTCGGGCACCCCACCTCGTCCAATCTCTGGGTGATGTTATCAAGCCGATTGAGGACCATCCTGAATTGGTCCATGGTTACCAGGTTCTGAGCATTTTGAATATTATCTTGATTATCAGCAATTGTATTGAAAGTTTGGTAGTTTTTTCAAAGAATAAATGTTCACTTGAGGGAAGTCTTAGCAGTCGTTCCCACAGACAGTGCCAATTGTTGCTGCCTAGGATGGGTTGAGGGCAACAATATAAATTTACCTCCTTGAGCTGAGGATTGATGTATCCGAAGGCTGTTAGAGTTGAGGGCTTATAGGTCTGACCTATAGAGGAAGAAATATGTCAGAGGGGCAGGCCCCTAGTGTTGTCCTTGGGGCGAAGGCTTCGACGGTCGAGTTAGTAAATACGTATTGAGGGGGTCGGATGAGGCATAAATAAAAATAGATTACATAAAGTCACTAGGGAAATAGAAAACTTAAAGCATTAAAATGCCAAATAGCTTACTTAAGAAATGACGCTAGTTATTTATACTTAACCTGCAATTTGTTAAGGGTGAACGGTTAAGATGCAATCTGCTGAATATCACATATCACTGTCCTGAGCCTGCCATGTGCGCCTATGCAATTGGGCTTGCCATGTGCGCCTCCATCACATAACAACTTACCTTTTGAATTGGGTATCCGCTTCCCACAGGAATCACTTTAATTCCTCATGACAAAACCAAGAAAGTTGGTACTATAACTTTAATTACTTTAATTCGTTGTCCAATTTTGAAAGTTGGATAAGAAGGCTTTAACATCAGCATTTTGTTCTTTTTTTTGGGTTGAAGCTTTACTACCTCTTTAAAGTAACCTACTTTATAACAACAGCCAAAAATTATTTCGCAATCAAGGGCTATTTCGTTAGTGGGAGGTATAGCAGCTCAGCATCCATGGCTCGAATGTGCTTAATAAAGTGAAAAGTCAAAATTTGAATGCATTTCGACCAGGAGACCCAATAATTGCATTTAGTCTCTGCCATACAACTTATGATTGAAATCTGCCTGTAAGGACGTAATATTAATCAAGAGAGAAAGGTATGCCGTATGCCTCATCTACCAAGGATTTTATAAAACGGACCGGACAACGGACGGTTTGGCCATCGGTTCCCGGGTTAAATAGGCCAGTTTAAATGGATGGCCTGTTTTGTTTTAAAAAATAAAAATTAAAAGAAAGCAGTGAAAACCATTATTTGGGCAAGAATGGTTTCAGGATGAAAAAAAACCAATTGCCTACATGGTTTCGAGGTCAACCGGTTGGACCGTTCAGTCCAATCCAATTTTCAAAACCTATAGCACTTAATATCATGGTCAATACAAAACTGAAGTCCCATTTTTCTTTCCCCTTTTTATACATCTCAGCGTGACAATTGACAAAGATTCCTTTCCTTTTTTTATGAGAGATTTACTAAAGCACCCGCATAGTTTTACAAATTTCCTAAAACATATTTTATATTTTGCATTTTACTAAAATGCCCCTATATTTTGCAGCTAATTTTCTAAATGGACCTTTCATTGGGTGGGAGTGGAAAATGATGATTTTGACCCTGATACCAGTTCAAACAAATTTAAAGAAGATACAATACACTATTGTGGACAGAGAATTTGAACACCATTATTTCTTTTTATTAGAAATCCAAACAAGGGATTGAATTTCTTTCAAGTGGGTACAATTTTGTGAAACCATTCTTTCATGAGCCATGCCCTTAATATTTTAAAGTGGGTACAATTTTGAAGTGCTAGGGGTAATTTTGAAATAAATAGGCATGAGCCATGCCCTTAATATTTTTATTTTCCACTCCGTATACGTGATTATGTGATCATTTCCAGATGGCATTACAAACTGTTATCAAAGGAAGATTCAACACACTATAGAGGGTGTTTTAGTAAAATACAAAAGTTATTAAATGGCCATTTTTTGAATCTTTGAAACTACATAACGAGTGTCATAAATGGCCATTTTTTTGGCCCTTTAATTTTTAACGTGAACAAAAGTTAAATGAGGCATAATCATTCACATAGATAAAGCATCCCAGCAACTACCCAAATGTCACATCCCTTCCAACTGGAAAGAACAAAACAGCTAGCATTATTTTAGCCTAGGCCAAGTTATTGTATAGGGATTGTAAGGGGTGGATTTTGTAAATTCTATATTCTTCTGGCTACCCAACCCCTCCCAAACATGAAAAATATAAAATCCTCTCCAACCCTATCCCTCCCATGTTTGAGGATGGGTTTGTGATGGGTCTACAACCTGTATATATCTAAATTTTTGTTATTTTCTATTATTTATAAAAAAAAGCAAAATAACATACACAAACATCAAAATTTCTATTTATTTGATTGAAACATGTAAAAAATATAAAAACTATCAAATATCTTTTACATAAGCTTCAAAGCATTAATTAATTTTTAAATTTATACATAACACATAAGCTCATATGCTTTAAAATAACGTCTAATATTATAAGCATTAAATTTAATAAATGGGTATAGGAGGATTGTCATCCCAAAATAAATCCATCTTCTAACAAAAAATGTGCTCCTAGAGGGAGAAAAGTATTCACATTGCCATGGGGGGGGGATTGTCATCCCTATATTTTCTTGTGTGATACACGTTCCCATGGGAATGGGAGAAAGGTATTCACAACCAAAATTCTTTTAACCAAAAAGTTTCCAAGTAGAGGAGGCCAAACAGCCTAGGCTGTTTATTTCCTGTTCACTTTGAAACGCTAAGTTTGATATATTGGAAACAAGATGTGTAAAGCTGGCTACTACATCAAATTAGAGACAAGCACACCAATTACAAGTACATTTGTTTCTGTTTGTGTAGGAGCAACTTTTACATTAAGCTGTCAATGGATTTCCATAGTTTTTCGAGGGAGAATAACATTATGTCATATATAGTAACAAAGGAGGAAGGAACTTAAGACGAAAGCGCCCTATATATCTAGGGGTAGACATGAATGGAGCTTTTCATGAGCTATTCAAGCTCAATTTATGAAAAGCTTGATTTGACTTGGCATAAACTGAGTTTCAAGCTGAGCTCAAGTCCAATAAATTTGGCTTGTGAGGCTAGCAAGCCTAATCGAGCCTATATTATATATATATATGCAAAATAATAAATAAATTTTATATGCAAAATCAGAAGTATTTTTATATGTATAATGTTTATTTTTTTATAGGAAACTTTGCACATAGTTGAACTTGCTCTTTAACATGAGTTTTTGACTTGAGCCGAATTTGAGTTTAAGTCCCTAACTTGAATCAATTATCGAACTTGACCCTCATTTTTTTTGTGAATAGAGTTTGACTAGCTAGATATTTGGCTCGTCTTTAATTAAAATCTACCCCTAAACAACAGATTATATCTACAAAAATATTTAACTCCTGTAAAGTTGCAGCGATATTTCTCGCCTCCAATGGGTAATGTTCCAATTTCCTGGGTCCTTATTGATCAGCTTTGAGCCAACTAATGACATTAATAGAATCACTTACCACTAGAAAGAAGAAAAACCTAGTTGTTTGGCAATGTAAAGACTTGTGAGAGCAGCAATGGATTTCGAAGGTTTCGATATACTTGATTCCACATCCGGTCTGATTATTTTGTTCCAACTTACATATAATTAATAATGAGATTGAATGTACACTTAACTCCACCTAGGTATGAAAATAAATCTGTTCGGATTCAAATTAGGGTATCTCGAATCCAATCCAATCTGAAGATCTGATCGAATCTCACAAATGATGATTTGAATCCGAATCAACTAAGGATATTGAATATCCAAATCTGATTCGATCCGATTCAAATAACGAAAACTTTAATAAATTATTAAAAGAGAAAACATAAAAGTGTATATAAAGAAAATAAAAATACACTCCACAACATTTTAATGCTCGTTCAAGTGAAGGCAACAAAAGTTATATATATATATATATATATATATATAGTGGCAAGGGTCATTGTGAATTTGTGATTAACTCCAGTCTCGAGGTATAGCAGTGTTGTGTTCATGATTTGGCCCATGTTGCTTCATCTCATTGTCATCCTATTCCGGCTGCTTCTGATGACGAACGCAGCAGCTGCAGCAGAGGCGTCCACATTAATGTCTCTGACAAAGCCCGGCTGTGTGCAGAAGTGTGGGAACCTCAGCATCCCTTACCCGTTTGGCATCGGCGATGATCCAAACTGTTTCTTGAACGAAGATTTTCAGTTGATCTGCAACACCACCGGTGATTCTCAACTACTGCAGATGTCCCACAGTAGTACTCTGCCCGTTTTGAACATATCGCTGCAAGGCCAACTGACGACCTCCGTTTCTGGAGCTACCAAATGTTACATGTTTGGGGGCAAAGACCGGTGCCGGCAGAGGTATGACATGGCTTGGGCTAGTTTTGCGAATGTGTATAGGGGTATCTGATACCAGAAACAGATTGACGATCGTCGGTTGCGACGTTTATGGCACTTTGGGTGACTACAATCGCAAGGTGTCCTACGTGGGATGCAGTACAGGTTGCTTGAACGATACCAAAGTGAGGGGTTTACCATGCAATGGCATTGGGTGCTGCCAGACCACTATACCCAAGGATATCACTAATTTTCAAATACAGCTTGGCAGTGTTTACAACTTCACATACACATGGAATATCAGTAGATGCGGGGTTGTTGTTCTGTCCGATCAGGACGACTTGGAGTCGCAAGTTTCACACCTTTGGGATATCAGAAACAACGTGAATGACCTTAGAATCGTTGGCATCCGAAGTCAATTAGTGCTGGATTGGGCAATTCGAAACAACAATAAGATTTGCGAGGAAGCACGACGAATGAACAATTATGCCTGCGGGAGAAACACATACTGCTCCAACTCCACAAATGGTCCTGGATATCTTTGCTATTGTTTGCAAGGTTACAATGGAAATCCTTACCTCCCAGACGGATGCCAAGGTACCTATCAACTATATTTTAACTATTCTCTTTTTCTTTTAAATGAAACGACAGCATAATCGGGTCGGTCGTTTTACTATTGCATGACAATATAATTACTACTATATATTGTCACATGAACTCATAGGTACGTATCAGTTATGTTTGCTGTGATCTTGTGTTGGAGTTATCAGTTTAATTAGTCGTCTGAGTTTTCTGTTTCTTCTTATTCCGTAAAAACAACTCTTACTACTTTGGAGATCTTATTGTATTTATATAGTATTGGACGGATCAAATGCAAACAAGACATGTGAGAAAGGAAGCAGGAATTACGCATGTCGGGATAATACCGACTGCTCTATCTCCAACAACAGCCCTGGATATATTTGCCAATGTATCGACGGTTTTCATGGGAATCCTTATCTCCCCCATGGATGCCAAGGTATGAGTTATCAGATCTTAATTTTTCCGGTTTGGATTCAAACTTCTCAATTTAGTTAACTAGGAAAATAAAGGTAGGCATCTTATATTACTGCATATACGATACCACCCATTGCTACGTTTTGGAGAAATGTGTGGCCGATCCAAACTATTCGTCGGAGGTTGTGTCTAGAGTCTAGACCCGCCTTGCCTTCAGTCTTTCTGTTTTGGACTTTTGGGAGGGATTGCACAAGTGACAAAACTGGTTTTTCTTATTGGATCGATTGCGTTCTTAGACCATGAAAGATAAGATTTTTTGGATCAAAATTAAATATATTACCTTGATATCCAAAAGTAGAAATCAAAGTGGTGTAAACACCCAAGCTTAAATTTTCCCAGTAACATAGCAACAAGTTGAAGATGGTACAACTTTATCCTTACAATTTTGGATTTCTTCTCTAGAACTTACAATAGCAAAGGTCCAATCTTTGTTACACTTTTGGGTGGTCTTTTGACCCGAAACAGACCTAAAATAGTGCTAGAATAATGGATAATAGTTATGATCTAATGTGGTTAAAAACTCCAGCCAAAAGGTCTCACAATGGTGGGATAGAATTTAGGTAATAAGGAAAAACTTGCATAGTTTAATCCCTTTTAACTCTTCTCTAGACTGAGGGTTGAAAGAGCCCTCTTCTAATCTATTAATAACTCCTAACTCATTCAGGATAAGACTGCCACTACATCGGAATTCTTCTAACTAGGCAAACTACAAAACCTACTTTTACTACACTTATCTAGCACATAGTTTAACTAGGACTCTTATAAGACTCTTAATTATCTATTAGAACTTTGTTAATTTCAAAAATTTTTTATCCAATTAAGAAGTTATAGCTTGTATAGAGTGGAACTCACAACATAACAGGAGTACGAGTATGCTACAATTCTGTAAACACTTGACACTACATTAAGGGAAGGACTTTTTTCTTCTTTATTTTTATATCATGGTGTCCAACTTCTAACACCATTAGATTCTTCATTGAGGATTCAAATAATTCTACTGATGACAAATTTAAGACTCTAAGCAGGAAGTTGTATAAAGTGTTATTTGTGTTTTAACATAGTAGCAGATCCTATCACATTAATTATTTAGCAACATATAATTCTTGAATGTCTCAACATACCTAGTATTTGACCTCAAAAGGATTTAACTAGTTAGTATATCAAGGACATACAAATTTGATATCCATTTTGATATCAAAAATTGTTGTTTGGTATCATTTACGCCATGTAAGATGGTTTTTGAGAAATCATGTTTGAGTCTGTTTGGTACTGATTTATTTTTTGTTTTAGAGTTATTATTCAATGCCATGTTGGATGCCATGTCTTCCTCAAAAAATCAGATTTAGTGAAAAATCAGGAAATCACAAAAAATGTGATTCCTGAAAAGGGATGATTTCAATAATTGATTTTTGGCTGATTTCCTAGAAATAAACATAATCGGCCAACCAAACAAGAAAGAAATCACTAATTCTTCAAATTCTGTTATGGATCCTACATGGCGCCGATTTATGGGAAATCATCCTCGATGCCAAACATCACCTAGAAGTACCACTACTGCCGTCCTTCGTGTCATTCATTCGTATTCTCTAGAATTTGCGTTAAAAGATCTTGAGCCCTTAAGTTTGTTCTTGGGTATTGACTGGTCTTATTCTCTTGCAAAGTAACACATTCTTGTTGTTGTCAAATGGGCTGATATGGATGGATCAAAACTCGTATCATCTCCTCTACCTCTCAAGTCATCACTTTCTCTAACTTTAGGTAAATTTGTCTTTGGGCCAACGACTTATAAGAGCTTAGTAGGCGCTCTCCAATATATTACCCTCAATAGACCAGATTTGGCTTATGCTATGAACTGGGTATGCCAATTCATGCATGCATCCACTAATGAACACTTTGTTGTAGTTATGGCATTTATAGATGCACTTCCGGCCTTCACAAATGCAAATTAGCAAGGTAACCAGATGATGGGCAATTCATTGGTAATTATGCCATTTACCTTAGAATTTAGTCTCTTGGGCTCTTGTAAACAAAAGACCATAGCTAGGTCAAGTATAGAGGCCAAATTAAGCTCTTGCTGATGGCACTGTTGAAATCATATGGTTATAATAATACTTAACAAGATTTGTGTTCTTCTCTCTTTTGGCCCAATAATTTACTGTGATAATGTAGGAGCCATTTACCTCTTTGCCGTTTGAGTGTATCACTCTTGCACAAAGCATATTGCTATTGATTTTAACTTTTTATAAAAGCAGGTAAATTCTAAGCAACTCCAAATTCATCATCTGTCTTTTGCTAACCAGCTCGCCAATCTATATATATACTAAAGTAGAAACATTCTACATCATGGCTTGAGCTTTCTCCCTTACCCCAACTGAGAAATCTCAGATTATTTACATTTTAGCCTTCGTTGCTCCCTCATGAAACCACCTCATCACTCCCTTCACCCTCTCTTATTTTGACATCTCAACATGCCTGGCCCATCCCTCTTTCCTCTATGTTTATCCCTTTGGATATCCTTTTCTAAAACTATTCCTAAAATCACTCTCATTCCTAATTATCTCTAATTCTTGTTTATCCTATCCCCTACTTTTGATCTATATCTATCAAAAGAATATGTAATAAACTTAAAAATTGTATTAAAATTAGAAAATCATTATAATATATTTCATAATATTTGAATTAATAATAATTTTATATTTTACAAAATGAATAAAAAAATTATGTATTAATTTATGCATTATGAAATTCAATAAATAAGTAATATTTAAATAACTAAATAATGATATTATTTAAATAGATAAATAATATTGTAAATAACTAATTTTAAATATTATAAAAATAATAACTAAATCATATTTTAAATATTATTTAAAAATAAATAAAATGGATTAAATAAAGATATTATGTAATAACCTTAAAAATTTTATCAAAAACAAATAAATAATTATAACAAATTTAATAATATTTGATAACAAGAATATAAAATATAAATAATTTAAAAAGTAACTAAGTAATATTATAAATAAATAAATTTTAAATGTTTTAAAATAAAAAAAATAATACCGGATCATATTTTAAAGATTATTTTAAAACAAAAAATAGATTAATAATGAAATTATGTAATAACTTTCAAAATTTATTAAAGACAAAAAGTTAATTATAATACATTTAATAATATTCGATAATAATAATATAAAATATAAATAATTGAAAATTTTTAAGTATTTTTGAAATAGTGAAAGTAGATTAATTAAATAATCTAGAGGGTAAGTAAGCCCTCCAGGCGACTTCATTAGCCCTACCTCTCAGTTGTCCGCTACCAAGGAATTGTTAGATCGCGCATCATCAACATATAGGTTAAATTGGAGAAGCAACACAAGAGTTTATTCAAATGCTGCTGCAGCTTCATTCTTCAACATAGAGGAAGGTGAGGGGCATTTACACAAGTTCGAAAATTGAGAAAAAATAAAAAAAGAAGTAAAATGGTTTAGGAGCAGTAAATGAAAGAAACAGAAAGAGGGTAGCACTTCCTTTAATGAAAGAATTAAATTTTATTAAACTTACTTTTAGATAACAAAAGCAGGGTGCATTTACTCTACAACTAAAACTGAGGAACAGTATGGGAGAAAGAAGTTAGATACAGTAGTAACTCTCCAACTGAAATTGAGAAACCGTGCAGGAGAAAGAGGCTAGAATGGGTTGCCCCAAGTGGGAAGTACAAAAAAAAAGAAAAGGAGAAAGTGTAAAATAGAAAAACAAAGAGAAAACTTAGGACTGAGCCAACCAAGTTTACCTGTTCCACCCCAAATTTGTCATCCAAAACGAAGAGAAAACTAAGAGAGAAAAAGAGAAAGAGAGAGAACTGAAAATTATTGGAAGATTTTGAGAGGGACGATTTTCGGAAGGAAAATACAAAAAAAAAATAGAAAGCTGGGATCGAGAAGTTCTTTGGGTGCTTTCTTAGTATAGTGTGGTGGTTAATTTCCTATTATATCATGATTAGAATGGTGAATGGTTTTGTCTCTAGTTATGAAAGGTGGAAAACAGATAGAGGGCATGCTGAGTTTTCAACTTTTGAGACATGAAAAAGGAATGAAGGGTGGGTTAAGCCCATATGATGTGGCCATCTTTATTTTAATCTATACTCTACATAATAAATTATAGATATTTAATTTGCTCAATATGAATTAAAAGAGGAAAAATTTGTTTAATTTGTTGTTTTCTGTCCTATCACCTTGTGATACTACATCGAGCTGACGATGATGACGACAGCATTTTTGACGTGGTCGTCAGATACAAGGTCTGGTTGCCAAAATAAATGTGGGAATATTGATATCCCATACCCATTTGGCCTAGTGGGAGATGATCCAACCTGTTACAAAGATGATGAATTTAAGTTGTTCTGCAACACTGCCGTTGATCCTCTCCAATTGACGATTTATAGCGGCAGTGACGATTACTGGATTGACCATTCCATTCTGAATATATCACTTGAAGGTGAACTGATGACCTCCATAGGATTCTTTACTGGCTTCGCACAAAACTGGAATATCAGCAGATGTGGGTTCACCATCTTGTCCGATAAGGACTTGTTTGCATCACAAGTGTCAGGTCTTTGGGATGTAAGAAACGACGTGGAATACCTTTTGAACATTGGGATCTGGTCTTCGATGATATTGGACTGGGCAATTCGCAACCAAACTTGCGATGAAGCACAAAGAGGTGTGAGTAGTGGTTATGCCTGCGGGAGCAATGCTTATTGTATCGACTCCACCAATGGCCCTGGATATCTATGTCATTGTCTCCAAGGTTACCAAGGGAACCCTTACCTCTCCAATGGATGCCAAGGTATGCAATCTCAATTGTTCTCTGTTTTTATTTATAGCCACCCAAACTCTCAATCTTGTTTAATTAATTAATTTGATTAGAAGGCTCTATTTTTGGATTCACAGCGCTTGACAGGTCAAATACAAAAAAGACATGTGAGAAAGGAAGCAGAGATTATGCATGCGGAAACAACACCGACTGTTCTATCTCCAACAACAATCCAGGTTATATATGCCACTGTATGCAAGGCTACGACGGGAATCCTTATCTCCCTGATGGATGTCAAGGTAATACATTCTTTCTGCTCTTTTTCATCATCAAATTGCACAGTTTAATCTATGCAATTGTTCTCACATATATAGAGAGGATCGTTAAGACAATATGTTTAACACCTACTCTTTCAAACCGCACTATATTAAGGCATATATGCATAGACAGTATATTCAGTAAGCAACATGCATCTGTTGTAGTAGAAGCTAGGCTCCGGTACTTTGATTCGGTACCAGACCGTGAAACAGTGCTCTGTTTAGGAATGTATTTTATTTTGTACACATTAAATTTGAGTCGAAATAAAATTTTCACAATTTTTTTCAACTTGCAGTCTATTATTCATGTTAATTTTCTGTTATTATTTTTTTATTTTTTTCTAAATTTTCTTAATTTAGGAAAATTGGAAAAGAAAAAAATAGGCCCAAATTGGGCCCAACCTACGATGCCTCGGTTCCTTAGGAGGGGCACCGTGCTGCCCAAGCACAACCCACCAAGGCCTGAGGCCTGGCATAGCACAACATAGATGGCGTCTAGGCCGCCTTCAATCTGTGTCATGCTGTCACGGCATGACCCACATTACAAGTCTAATCCCATCCACTCTATACTTCTTTTGGGCTCGACAATCTACCTGATTGAGTTGAGCATATGCCTTTCGAGCTAAAGAGCTCTCTGCCCCTGTTGTCACCCCCGTAGAGATAATGGTGATGAATCTAACAAGAGGGGGGTCTTGATCACCGGGAGCTTCAGCATTGCTGGGGGATGGCTTTGTCGTGGTCTAAGAAGTCGGCAACGTATCTTCCGGTCTCTATCCTCGTCATATGGTGTCCTCAATTTAATTGAAGAGCTCTCTGTAGTCCTTGGTGTCATGGGTATGGTCGCAGTGGAATCAATAGTATTTGTCCTAACATCTTTGTTCTACAATCTCATCTGCTCTGGCCAGTAGATGTAATCTCTATACTTCACCTGCTATCGGCTCGTGGAGTGTTAAGTAGCATGTACTTTCTGAAGTTTCATAGATTGGACCTCCAACTATGATAATGCTACCTGTCCAATCTCTTACTATCACAAACAAACTGACGATCATCTCCATCATTGCATTTTGGAATCATGCCACTATTCCTCAACTTCTCTCCTACTGGCCTGCACATACTCCATTAATGTACTTGTCTAAACATAAGATAAGCTCAGACATGTCGTTCATGCATGAGGGCAGCTACCTTGACCAATGGGTCTAAGTCCTACATCTGTATAAACCCGATGTTGAATCTTGATAATAATTCTTAGAGGGACTCGTAGCAACCCTCTAGTGTCATTGGTTGCTAATGTACAAGGTGAGCATATCTTTGAATTGGCTCTAGGAGCTTAGAAAATGAAGTAGTACTAGAGCAGACTACCATTCATAGGTAGCTTCCTTAGGACTCACGAGGCTTAACATCCTCACCCACGATAAGATATTAAATTTGTGCATTTTCCATTAATTCAAACTTTTGGTATATTGGTAAGCACTTGATCCTTAAGTCATACTTGGTATTAGAGCATAGGTTGCAGGTTCAAGTCCCCTAGGTAATGCTAGGGGAGAATTGTTAGTTAGGCTACAACTGTCTTCATCCCTTAGGCTGCATTTGTTTTAGGTATAAATTCAGTTTTACACGTATGGGAAATGTGAATCGATTTAGTTATCAATGGAAATTGGGACTGGTAGATTTTGAAAATTTACACAGATCATATTTGGTTGTTAAAGTGTAAATTTGGTGAGATGGTGCAGAGGAGGAAAAGATGATCTACAGAGGAGGAGGTAAGCAGGAGAAGAAGTAGAAGAAAAAGGAGGACGAGAACAGAGAAAGAGAGAACAAAAGAGAGACAGATGGTGAGAGAAAGGTCGGAGGTGGGTTCAGATCTGCCATTGCCAACAGCGGTGACAGAACAGAGAGAAAAATGGGGGGAAGAAGAAGAAGAAGAGAGAGAGAGTGAGAGAGAGAAAAATCACCACTGCCGCTACCGCCTTTGGTTCAGATCTGCTCTAGGTTCAGACCGGAAATGCCTATCAACAAACTCGTCGACTGATAATGTCTTTGAAGATTGAAATATAAGGGTATGATCTTTGGTAGCAATGTGGATGGCCGTTGTCCCCAAGTCAACTCCTTGTTAATGCAAATGCTAGTCTCCCTCTCCACACTTGACAAATGACTAATCTGAGAGCAAAAACTGTCTCTCATCTCCTACAGAATGGTTGTCTTTTGGGAAATGGATTAATAGAATAAAAGAATGGAAATGAAGGCATAGATTAAGACAGAAGAAAGAAATCTCACTCGGGCATGGTGGGTGTCGAACCCAGAAGCATCAAGGGTGTCGTGGAGGATGAACTGGTGGTCTTGGGTGAGGTTCTAGCTCTGGCATTGACAAATGAGGCGAGGTGGAGACGATGACAGAAATGGAAGGTGCTTTGGGAAGTTGGAGCGAGAGGAAAAGGTGAAGAGGTGAGAGCCAAGCTCTTCACGAGCTACTTGAGCTCGGCTCGACTCGGTTTCAACTAAGCTTCGAGCTAAGCTCGAGCCTAATAGAGCTTGACTCATGAGGCTCGCGAGCCGACTCAAATATATAATAAATTTATAGAAAATAATATATATAATAAAAATATTATAATTATTAATTTTTTAAATATTAAATAAAAATATTTATATATTATTTTTATAAAACATTTTTTCTCAAAATGAAGATCGAGATCGAGCCTTGTAAAATAGTCTCGAGCTGAGCTCGAGCCTCGTACTATTCAGCTCAACTCGACTCGAATCCACCCCTAAGGAGAAGAGAGAAAGAGAGAGAATGAAAGAGAGACAAATAGTGAGAGAAAGGTCAGAGGCGGATTCAGATCTGTCACAGCAACTGGTAGCAATGGTGATGATGGAACAAAGAAAGAAAGAAGGGGGGAAGAAGAAGAAGAAGAGAGAAGGAGAAGAGAGTGGCAAAGAGGAAGAAAGAGACATTAGTTTTACATCAATAAATTCAATGTATATATTACATCGATTATAGGTGTAAAGAAAATTCAAAATGAACTTTTACACCAATTTATGGTGTAAAATTAACTCTTTCCAAATGAATGTAAAACCGACCAATGGTGTAAAGTTTACCCTAGTTCAAATTTCCACCCAAACAAACGTGGCCTTAAGGCTTGCAGGGCTTAACATCCTTACCCACTATAAGGTACTAAAGTTATTTTTACACCATCAATCATCGCTTGATCCTTTAAGTCATACCTAATTGTTAACCTTATGTGTTTTGATGATAACAACCTCATTGATAGTATCAATGGATTTAGAATTTAAGTATGTTGATAATTCAAGTGATTCCATAAATAAGCTAGAACCCAACCAAGAAATGCAAATCTACTCTCATGGACAAGAAGAAGTGAAGAAATCAAATTTTAGGAGTTTACGAAGTTTGTTTTTACATTTATTAGGACTCAATGTAATAATATGACATGATGCACTACATGGGCTAGGTACAGAACTATTTTGGTTTACTACAAGAATAGAGACTGATGGTTAGTTTATATAAAGTTCATAGGCTTTCATTAATAAACTCTATTTTAGACTAAAATGTGAAAAATCTATGTTTGGAAGCCTAAGAATTTGATTATCAGAGTTTAGGAGTTGATTGGTTATTGTTCTATGTTTGAGGCACTAGATTGGTTATTGTTCTATGTTTGAGGCACCCTTAGTAGTTGACTAATTGTGATGATTGATATTAGTGTCACCTAGTAGTTGACTACTTAGAAGGTAGTAGTCGATTGCCCAAGGTTGTCAAGTCTGGGGTCACACTAGCACTAGCCAATGGTCAACTATGTGTGACAACCAAGATGACCTTGCAAATAGTAGTCGACTATAAAAAGGTAGCAGTTGACTACTAGAGAAAAGAGATTCCTTCTCACACATAGTAGTAAAACTATCATGGCCTAGTTGGTCGCCTACCTCACAATGAGAATGAGATTTTTTTGACCATTTGAAACACCAATGATTATCTCCTCTTTGGATAAACCATTAATTTTATTGAAAAATTCATTTTTGAATGTTTCCTAAAGGAGGAGAAAGATCATCCTCCAATGGCTCAATAATGGTTACAAGTGCTTTTGCATTGATTCAAAGTTATTTAGGTAGTGTTTCAAATGAAGAACAAAAATAGGAGAAAGATTTGGAAGTTTTTTGAGAAAGAAAGTCCAAAGAAAACAAAGCAAATAGAAAGAGAAAAGTGTGAAGAGACTTTGTGCTAAGAAGAGTTTCATTCTTGAGAGAAGAACTATTTGTGGTTGATTATTTCTCACCAAGCATCTTCTCTCTTTTCTAGTTTCAGTACCAATGCATTCTCTTGCATTTGTAATAGTTTAATTATATATTTCATATAAGGCTTCTAGAGGAATTTTATTCAATAAAATTATTGTTTATTATTATATTTGTTGTGATTGCACATATGAAGCCATTCAGTTATTGTAAATAATTTGTTCGCATTTAAGAAGTCCAATAAAATAGTGGAGTTGAAACTCTCATAAGGTGTGCCTGAGGAGTGGATATGTAGGTTAAGAACAAATGAATCTCTACAAATCTATATATATATATATATTATCTTGGGATCAATGCATATATTATTAGTTCATTTGCTCTCTGTTACATTGTTCTTGCATTCTCGATAGATAAGGAAAAATAGGCAATATCCTTTTAGAACCCAATTCAACCCACTCTTAGATTGGGCCACACTTGGGTAACAATGAAGGCCATGCACATAATGGCATCGATGGCACTATGGAGCATCACTAGAGCCTTGAATCATTCTAGGTGGTTAACAAGGTCTATGGTGCCATCATATTTCTTGAAATGGGGCACTTTAAACTTGGTCGGGGAAAGATCCTCCATGATCTCCTTTGTAAATACTGGTTCCTTAATCACATGGACTTTTGTAGAAGTAGCTTGGTGGCTCTAGTTATTCCCCATTTGGTGCATCTTTTTGCGCGGTCTTCCAATTGTTTACAAGTCAGGTAGACCAATTTTCAGTCTATTCCCATTTGGTTTACAGAAGATCTAACCGTCAAAGGCCAAAGAGCCGAAAAGATGCGAGAAGCCCATTTTGGGCTAATTCTGGGAAGCTCCAAATGAAGCTTTTCATGTCTTTCACATTTTATTCTCGTGTGGAAAAACATGGATAGACACACGAAAAGACGTGTATTTTCCAAACTAGTTTTGGACTCCTCAGATCATCATGCAAAAGCTCAATATGTTCTTTTATTGTCAGAGCTACCAGAAGATCTTCCCAAAAAGACTTGCCAAATGACCCCTTATACTCTTTCTAACCTGATGGCTTTTCTCAATTGCATCAAGCCTTTGGCATATGTCCTGTATTTATTAAGCCAATGTTGTGTTTTTCGTGGCTTAGTTTTAGGGATGGGTTGTCCCTTTATCCTTAATTAAGCTCGATGTAGAATGAGGACAGTGGGGTTGGACTTGTGGCCCCAAGCATTCCTTGGCTGGAATTTAAGAATTGGAGTGATGCAACTGTTGGGCATTTCGAGGTTGACTTTGGTGGGGGTTCTCTCTTTGACAAGTTGAAGGAGGTCAACCATGCTGATTCTGGCCAACAACCGATGGGTCAATCATTTGAGCCTTTTTTTCTTGCATAGTCTGGTTGCTCGATTGAGGCAACCCACCCTAGATTGTAGCCAATATTGAGGACCTCGACCCATTGTTGGAACATGGTAAACTACTCTTTAATGACGAGCTAATTCTTATATCCATGGGGTGAGAATGCAGTTTTTCTAGTTCACAAGCCCGAGTGTCATTGCCAAAGCAGCTAGAGTGGATTGTGGAGCATTTCTTAGGAGGCATTGTCATCAAAAAGGAGAGTGAAGGTGGCTTTTTGTTTAGTTTTACACAAACAAATGCCAATTTGATGCTTTCCAATCTAGGTGGATGAGAAGTAGAAAAATTTGTCGCTGATGAAATGGATGAGGTAAATTGGATCGATCCAACAATTTGTGCATACAAGAAATCAAAGGCCTTTGAAGTAATTTCCCAAAGAGGAGCACTCTAGTGCTCATGTCAATAAGAGAGTAGGGTGGTTAGCTAAGCCGAGCTGTCATAATTATACAAGCTGAAGAGCTTATGAACATGAGAGAAATGTAGAATTTAAGAGTTGGGAGTGTGTAGATATCTTTACCTTGGGAAATGTGCCCTTATATGCTTAAATTTGGATTAGCTAAATGTGATGTCTATTTAGCAGGTTGTAGAACCAGCAATAATGTTTCATGTTAGTAATAAATTCATAAGCCCCATTATGAAAGGTGCAAATCCCATGTATTTTATTACTAGCATGGAACATCATTATCATCGATTCCACAGCCCATTGAACATAGACATCGCATTAAGATAATCTTTTTTCATGACCTAACTGCTCCCATTGGTTGAAGTCGTGTGGCACACACTTGGCCCTCCAAGCAAGCCAACAAAATTGCACGCCCAAGACCCTTCTTGCTAGGCTGCTTAAGTGCTAAGGACACACACCAAGGCACATAAGAGCACATCAAGTATTGTAAGAAGAAATTGTATTGCACTAGAAGAAAGCTTACAACTCAATGAATTTTCTTACAACTTGGAAGCCTATTGCAAATGAAGGAGAGATCCCCTATTTATACACTACCCCTTCTAGGAATCCTCTAGAACTATGTACAATTGGAATCATGTAGAAGCACATCTAGACCATTCTACTTTCTACACTCTTTTAGAGGGATGCCTTCTCCATAAGATCTAAGAATACTCTAGAGGAAGTCTTGATTGCTCTCAACCCCTCTAGGTTGTTCCACACATACCCGAATTGTTCTACAAGGTTCTAGAGAGTTCCCCCAGCACCAAGCCCCTTCTAGGTACATGGAGAATACTACAGGACACCTTAGAACGCTTTGGAATACTCCAGAAACATGCAGAATCGGTTAGAAACCTCAAGAACCATCTACAAAACCTCTAGCCAAGCACCATATTGTGTCACTCCGTGACTTTCTCCCCCACCTGATTGTGTAATGCCCTCATTGCACTCAGTTCGCTAGTGCATTCCATTGTTTGATCAAGTCCTCGTCGTCGGCTGCAATCAACTCGTCTACTCATACATATGATGCTTACGATGTAGGAAACCCCTTTCACTTAACTGCATACTCCACCCATGGAGTTACCAAAGTAAAAGTGGCCATGGTTTTAGCAATAATCTTTTTAGGTTCCCTGCCCTTTGGATATGTGGCCTGCATTGCTGCTATAACTGCCTACTTGCCCCAATCTTGATCAGTTACCTAACCCTATCAATGTCCTTGCCTCAGCCTCTGCCTTCGCTTGTTTCGGCATACACAACTTTGTCCTTGCAAAGGACCTGCTTTCCGTATTGTGCTTCCCTTAGTTGTTTATCCACCCCTGGACTAGATTGGCCCCCATGGCCTTGCCCCACACCTACTTGTAAGGCTGATAACTTCTTCGCTGTTGTGCATGTCTCATCCACTAAAGGGGCCATGCATGAGGCCCTTGCCTCCACGATGCACAACACCTTTGCATAAGGTATGGGCATGCATAGCCTGCACATTGTTGAAGAAGTCCATACCTAATATCATCTAGTAGTCATCCATTGGCACCACGGTCACATCTATGGCACCCTGCCAGCTCCCTAGCTAGATGCTTACCCCCTGAACAATGCCCTCGATCTCATGTTCTTGGGAATTAATTTCCTTGATCGTGTCCATGCTCTTTCTAACCTCTAAGCCTATGCGCTTTGCCTCCCCAATTGAGACAAAGTTGTGAGTCACCCCTGTGTCGATCATGGCCTGGGTCTTCTCACCATTGATCAATGCCTCAACATACATCAGCCTTGACCTAACCATGGTCTTGGCTACTCCCTTAGCTGGCTTGTCCATCTTCTTAACACTGCAAAGTAACTACAGTGACTCCCATCTTGGCCTCCCCATGGTCGTCTTCCTGCTCCCCATCTGTGCCACTAGTGTACTAAGTGCCCTCCCCTGACTTAGGCAGGTTGGTCTTGCCATCCTGAGGTTTGGTTTGGGGCCCCCTTGCCTTGGTAATCACTTTGCATGCCCCAATCATCCCTATGGTTATGGTGAACTCCTCCACCTATGTCATGGCCACTCCTTGCAAACTTGGGCTCCATTGAGCTACCTATGTTGCTCTCCCCCAACTTCTTTGCCTCGGCCTTGGCAGTGGCTAGATCTTGCATGCCCCTGCATTGCAACTCAATCTTTGCCCACGATTGGAGTCTATCCATGAAGTTGAACAACTCCTTGTCATCCATGTCAGGTATCTCAAGCATGAGTGTGGAGAACTCCCGTACATAGTCCCTAATCGACCTAGTATGCTTTAACTTCCTCAAATTGCACCATGCCAAGTACTGTACATTCTTTGAATAGAATTGGCATTTCATGCCCCGCTTGAACTTATCCTAAGTGTCAATGTGACACTACCCCTTCTCCATGTCTGCACATGCCACCTCCACCATAAGGCAGTTGTGTCGGTTAAGTACCTAGTGGCAACACATACCTTGGCTTGCTCATCCCTTATGTACATGGCTTCAAAGTACTGCTCCATGTGCCATAGGAAGTTGTCCAATGTCCATGCATCCCTGACACCATTGAAGTGAGGTGGCTTAGGTGCCCTTACCTTTGGCATGTCCCGTAGAGTCCCCACCTCATCCTATGCTAACAGCTTCTTATAGAGCACCACGTCTGCCTTCAGCTTGTCCACATTAGCTTGGACCTTGACCAGGCTTCCCATCATCTTGGCTTCCAGCCTTTCCCACTTCTTGTCTTCCACATTCCAAGCAAGATCTATGACCTCTCCCATGTTTACCTTGAGCTCCACCAGCCTACCCTCCAGGCCATCAACTCGACTACCCATGTCTGTGAACTTGTCTTGCATGTCTCCCGCGGCAAGCTCCAACCTCACCATCCTAGCCTCCAATGCAGCAATGAAGTCCCTTGATGCTTCCCTTGTTTCCTTTGAGTGGCCCTTCTCCCACTTGTGTGTCTTGTTATTGTCAAGTTTGTCCAACATTATGTTCACACACAAGCTCCCACGCACTCCTAGCAAAGTTGCTCTAATACCACTTATCATGACCTAACTACTCCCATTGACTAAAGTTGTGTGGCACTCATTTGGTACTCCAAGCAAGTCAGCCAAACCGCACGCCCAAGACCCTTCTTGCTAAGTTGCTTAATTGCTAAGGACATACACCAAGACATACAAGAGCACACTAAGTATTAAGTATTATAAGAAGAGATTGTATTGCACTAGAAGAAAGCTTACAACTCAAAAAATGCTCTTACAACTTGGATGCTTTCTACAGTTTGGAAGCCTCTTGCAAATGAAGGAGGGGACTCACCCCTATTTATACACTACCCCCTCCAAGAATCCTATAGAACTATGTACAATTGGCATTATCTAGAAGCACATGTAGAATATTTTACCTTCTACACTCTTCTAGGGAATGCCTTTTCCATAAGATCCAAGAAAACTCTAGAGGAAGTTTGGATTGCTCTCAACCCCTCTAGGTTGTTCCACACAAACCCGAATTATTTTACAAAGTTGTAGAAAGATCCACCAGCATTTAACCCCTTCTAGACACATGGAGAACACTTCAGAACACCTCATAACACTCCAGAACACTCCACAAACATGTAAAATTGGCTATAAACCTCAAGAAACATTTAGAAAATCTCTAGCCAAGCACCCTATTGTGTCATTCCATGACACTTTGTTCTTATATACCTTCTAGGGAGTGCCCTTGTACTGTTTTCTACTTGGGACCCATTGGTCTACGGAGCTACCAATGGTTGAGTTAGGGGTTTGCCAAGCAAAGAGTTTTGGGCTATTTAGGTGGGTTTGGTTAGCATTCCCCCCATGCCCTTCTCCTACTAAGGATTGTGGTGTGTATCAATGTTAACTCTTTTGACCAGATGAGCAAATGCCATCTCAAAAGTCTCCTTGTTTGCTTTCGACTATGTATCAATCTTCAATTCAGTCACATGTCACTTCTCCAAATTATCCACGTGTGCTGAACTTGAGTCATGACCACATCATATGCTAAGTTCTATTGTACATGAACTCTTTTCGAAGCAATGATGGTCTAAAGCCATTCCCAAATATTGGATTTATTAATCCATTGAATGAATGGGTGTAGCACTATACGTAGCTTCAACAATTGGCCCAAATGCAAAGGTGCGAATTCAGGCATGCCAAAGAGTCCGAATCTCCTACACTCGAAGTTTTTGGGCGGGATGTACTTCCAATAACAAATTAACATGTCTTCTGTTCAGAGTGTGGACACCCACACGCAAGGAGTGGGATTAAACGATGAAACTTCCATTGGATTAATATTTTACTTTTTAGGGGTTCATTGTAAGGGCAACTTTTCGCCCTAAAAACCAATAAAAGATAATATTTTTATAAAATAATAGAAAAAAGTTACTTTTTTTTAATATCAAGGAAGGGCAATGACACTGTTCATTATCTTCCTCTACGTCTAGCCGGTTTCAGCTCTCTGTCACCACCCTCGTCAGATTTCCAGATATTGAGGTCAACTGCTCATGGAATCCTATAACCTCCAACTCAAAGTGGTCTCCTGCAGACATCTGAAGTCCTTCAATTTCTTCCAGAAGCTTTCCATCTATGCTGTCATCTCCATCGTCAACGATGAATCATGGCAAAATCAATCACTTCGGCTGTAGAAGCAAAAAGCACCAATCAATAGAAATGGAGACAAAAACCCCAAATGGAATCATGAGACGAAATTCGATCTCATACATATCTCCTTTCTTGATTGCGATAACATCTTTATCGAATTTGATTTGCACTACAACGGTATCATCTTCGGATATAAGAGCATCGAAGAAGTTTGTGTCCCGTTCAAACATCTCGTGGATGAGCTTGATGAATCCATTTGGTTCGTTAGTTATTAGGTTCGGTCTATTGATGGAAAACCAAATGGAGTTTTGAATTACTCTTATAAATTGAATGATAAAGGGAAGAAGTATCCGGAAAGCAAGAATGAGAACGGTGGCTTTCCAGTGCCGTCATTGAGGCTCACTATCCATCACCTCACATCAATAACCTCGCATCGGCAATTCATTATCCGTACCCGGACATAAATTTTGTACCACCGCCGACAATCGGAATTCATTATCAGACCCTAGTGGAGGTTTTGTTGGGTAGAAACCAAGTTTATCCACAAACTATTTCTCTCTCAAATAACCAAACTTGTAGATATTCAGCTAGCACAATCACAAGCAAGATATCAACCAAAAACAATCATAAGCCAAGCAAAGAGAGACACACGATATTTAACGTGGAAAACCCCTCCAATGTAAAGGGTAAAAACCATGGGGCCAAGGAGACCCAACCAAAATATCTACTAATAACTTGAGGTAACAATTATAGCAACTCAAACACCACAATATACTCACAAACTTAGAGCAAATACAGATTCTCAAACATATACACAAGAATAACAAAAGCAGTGAAAAAAACAGTTAGAAAATCTCACAAACGTGGCTACTGTTCAGGCCACAAACTTCCAGTGCTCCAAATCAGATCTCCACCGTTCAAATAGTAGGTCCACGAATTCCGAAGAATCCCACCAAATTTCAGCCAAATCGGACCACAGATGACCCTTGATCAGAATGTTTGATGAAGACTACCGCAAGCTGTTTTCTTTTCCCAACCAGCTGCGAGTTACTTCTGTTCGACCTCAAATAACCGACGATTCAGAACATCGATCAAAGATCCAACCGTTCATAATGCGGAACATTGAGTCGTCCACCTACTATCCAAGTTTCAGATCAATCGGACGGTGGGTCGGAAAGTTTCAACCGTTTTATAAACTCTGTGCATTGAAAATCTGCAGCACAGTTTTTTTGATTTCTCTCTTTTTGCTCTCTATTTTCAACACACTCAAAGATCAGATATAACCCTAGTTTTGAAGACAAAAACAATGGGCCGAAGGAATATGGGTTGTAACATGGGTCAATGTCTCATAATGGGCTGGACCCAACAATTCTCCCCCTCCAGCCCATGAGAGAAGGGAGACACTTCAAAAAGCAACTATCCAAATTTAAGGCTGACTGCTCGGGCACACAGTTCAAGCATCTCTTGAGGCACCACTTTTGTCATCATGTTAGCAGCATTTTTGTCAGTGTGAATCTTATCAAGTTCAATCAACTTGGAGTTCAAAACATCTCGAATCGAATGATACCTTACATCAATATGCTTCGATCTATTATGAAATGTTGGATTCTTACCAAGATGAATGACACTGACTGTCATAATGTAGTATGTACCTTTCTTGAGTGAATCCAAGTTCTTACATGAATTTCTTCATCCAAAGAAGCTCTTTACAAGCTTTGGTAATAGCAATAAACTCTACCTCGGTGGTGGATAATGCAATACAATTTTGCAATCTAGATTTCCACGCCACATCTCCCCCTGCAAAAGTAATCAAATAGCCTGATGTAGATTTCCTTGAGTCCAAATCTCCGGTCATGTCTAAATCTATATAACCAACAAGCACAGGTTTTTCAGATCCAAAACAAAGCTTTAAACCGCTAGTACCACGGAGATATCTCAAAATCAATTTCACAGCATTCCAATGCTCTCTACCTGGATTAGCTAGAAATCTACTAACCACACCAACTGCATGAGTCAAATCTGGCCTCGTGCAAACCATAGCATACATTAAGCTTCCAACTATAGATGCATAAGGAACACTTTGCATGCCTCTCTTTTCTTCATCACTAGAGGAAGACTGTCCATTACATAACTTAAAGTGTGCAAAAAGAATCACTAGAGGAAGACTATCTATTACATAACTTAAAGTGTGCAAAAAGAGGCGTACGTACTGCTTTAGCATTTTCCATGTGAAAACATTGAAGTAAATTTTCAATGTACTTTTCCTGAGACAGCCACAACTTTTTAGCTTTCCTGTCACATGAAATTCTCATGCCAAGAATCTGTTTCGTAGGCCCTAAGTCTTTCATTGCAAAAGACTTGCTCAATTCATGCTTTAACTTGTCAATTCTGGAAGCACTGTGACCAACAATGAGCATATCATCAACATACAACAATAAAATAATTAAATCATTATGAGAGAATTTCTGAACAAATACACAATGGTCAGAAGTAATCTTCCTGTAGCCTTGTTGAATCATGACAGACTCGAACTTCCTGTACCATTTTCTAGGAGTTTGCTTGAGATCATACAAGCTCTTCTTCAACTTACAAACAAAATTCTCCTTTCTTTTAATTACAAAACCCTTAGGCTGCCCCATATAAATTTCTTCCTCCAAGTCACCATGGAGAAATGTCGTCTTCACATCATTCTGCTCAACTTCCCAATCAAGACTTGTAGCTAAACTCAACACAGTACTGATATTTGACATTTTCACAACAGGTGAGAAAATTTCTTCAAAATCAATACCTTTCTTTTGACTGAAGCCCTTGACAACCAATCTAGGTTTGAATCATGGTTGTGAATTGTTTTCCTCTGTCCTCAACCTTTAAACCCATCGATTATTTAAAGCTTGTTTGCCCTTAGGCAACTCTACCAATTCAAAGGTGTTGTTGTCATACAAAGACTTCATCTCATCTTTCATAGCATTGAGCCACTCATTTTTGTTGTCACTTTCAATAGCTTCATCATAGCATTCAGGTTCCCCACAATCAGTCAAAAGAACATATTGGTCAGAAGGATACCTGGTGGAAGGTTTTCGGTCTCTAGTAGACATCCGAAGTGAAACATCAGATGGAATAGTAGAAGCCTGATGTTGTTCAACTGCATCATTATCTAAGGAAACATCAAAATCCTCTATACTATGTTGATCATTAGCTTCCACATCATTCTCAACCACATCTGGTACATGTGTCAAAGGAGCTGGGTCAACATCAGTCAAATCACCACTACTCTGAGAGTTACTTGCATTCTCTGCCTTATCGATGTCTTCAATGGTATGGTCCTCCATGAAGACCACATCTCTGCTTCTAACGAGTTTTTTTTCAACTGGATCATAACACCTGTAGCCAAACTCATGTTGACCATACCCAATAAAGATGCACTATCTTGTTTTGATATCTAACTTAGACCTCTCATCTTTCGGCACATGTACAAAAGCCTTGCATCCAAATACACGCAAGTGATTATAAGAAACATTCTTCCCATACCAAACTCTGCCAGAAACATCACTTGCAAAGCAACAGTAGGGGACAAATTAATAACATGCGCAACAATGAGTAATGCCTCACCCCAAAATGATCTGGGTAATTTTGCCTCTGAAAGTAAGCATCTGACTCTTTCCACTAGTGTTCTGTTCATCCTTTCTACAAGACCATTCAGCGGAGTAGTCTTAGGAGGTGTTTTCTGATGTCTAATGCCCTACTGTCTGCAATACACATCAAATGGACAACAATATTCACCACCATTATCAGTGCAAATGCGTTTAAGTTTCATTCCTGTTTCTCGTTCAACTAAAGCCTAAAAAACTTTAAACACATCAAGCACCTGATCTTTGGATTTCAAAACATAAACCCAAAGTTTTTTTGAATGGTCATCAATAAAAGTAACAAAATAAAGTGCACCACCATGTGTCTTTACCTTTAATGGACCACAAACATCTAAGTGTACTAATTCAAGAAACCTTCTTTTCTTGGATAGAGGATGACTCTTGAAAGAAACCCTTTTTTGTTTCCCCGCAAAGCAGTGAACACATCTTTTCAGCGTCGCACCTTTCAAACCCGACAAAACATTTTTCTTGGCCAAACAGTCAAAGCCCTTTTTCACTTATGTGACTAAGCCTCTTGTGCCATAATTCTAATAAGCTGTGACCATTAACTGCATTCACAGAATTTGCAAAGATAGAAACATTCATCAAATATAAGTTAGAAACTTTGTTACCTCGGGCCACAACCAGATTTCCTTTCTTGAGTTTCCATTCTCCATTGCCAAAGAAGTTACAGTAACCATCATCATCAAGCTTTCCTATAGAAATCAAATGTAAGTGAACACTAGGAGCATGCTTAACATCATTCAGTACCAACTTTGTTTTGTTGCTGGTCTCTAAGCAAACGGTTCCAATGCCTATTACCGATATAACTGCACCATTCCCCATCTTCAAAACCCCAAATTCTCCTGAAATATAAGATGTGAAAAAATCTTTTCTTGAAGTCACATGAAATGAGGCACCACTATCTATCACCCAACTTGTCTCATGACAAGCAACATTTGTCAAGTTATCATCATAAACAAGAACAAGATCATCATCAGTGGCAATAGCAACATGATCATTATTTTCATGTTCCTTTTTCCCTTACTTATTATTAGCACTCTTATTTTCTCTTTTCCACTTGTAACAATATTTTTTTATATGTTCCATCTTTCCACAATAATGACACTCAAGATTTTAGTGTCTTGATCTTGACTTGCTTCTACTTTTAATTTTACCCCTTTCATTTTTACGTTTGCTTCTCCCCCTATTTTTTTGTGACAAGAACCTCAGACTGTGTAGATGAAGCTTGAGACATTCTTCTCATCTCTTCATTCAAAACACTACTTTTAACATATTCCAAAGTCACATTACCATCAGAGGTACAATTAGCAAGTGAAACACGAAAAATTTCCCAAGAATTCGGTAAAGTGGCAAGCAACAAGAGACCTAAAATCTCATTATCCAATTTTATGCCCATACTTGACAATTGATCAATCACTCCTTGAAATTCATTAAAATAATCAGCCATGGAGTTTCCTTCCTTATATTTGAGCTGCATCATTTTCTTAAGCAAAAATAACTTATTATTGTCAGTCTTAGAGGCATATAAATTCTCAAGTTTACTCCACAATGATCTTGCATGTGTCTCATGTTGAATATGATTATACACATTTTCATCAACAAAATGATGAATAAATCCACATACTTGTTCATGCTCAAATGCCCATTCTTCATCACTTTTGGATTTAGGCTTTTAAGAAGAAAATACAGGCAAATGCAAACTTTTAACAAACAAAAGATCCTTCATCTTGCTCTTCCCAAATGATAAAGTGTGCCATTCAAATTTATCATTCTACTTGTGCTAATATCCATAGCTACACCAAATCAATCAACATGGCTCTGATACCATTCTGTTGGGTAGAAATCAAGTTTATCCACAAACTATTTCTCTCCCAAATAACCAAACTTGTAGATATTCAACTAGCACAATCCCTAGTAAGATATCAACCAGAAACAATCATAGCCAAGCATAGAGAGACACACGATATTTAACATGGAAAACCCTTCCAATGTGAAGGGTAAAAACCACGGGGCCAAAGAGACCCAACCAAAATCTCCACTAATAACTTGAGGTAACAATTACAGCAACTCAAACACCACAATATGCTCACAAACTTAGAGCAAATACAGATTCTCAAACATATACACAAGAATACCAAAAGCTATAAAAAGAACAGTTTGAAAATCTCACAAACGTGGCTACTGTTCAGGCCACAAAATTGCTGCGAGCTACTTTCTTTTCCCGACCAGCTGCGAATTGCTTCTGTTCGACCTCAAATAACCAACGATTCAGATCTCCGATCAAAGATCAAACCGTTCAGAATGCAGAACAATAAGTCTCCACCTGCTGTCCAAGTTTCAGTTCGATCGGACGATGGATCAAAATGTTCTGGCCGTTTGATGAATGCTGCGCACTGAAAATCTACAACACAGTTTTTCTGATTTCTCTCTTTTTGCTCTCTGTTTTCAACACACTGCATAGATCAGATATAACCCTAGCTTTGAAGACAAAAACAATGGGCCAAAGGAATATGGACTGTAACATGTGTCAATGTCTCATAATTGACTAGACCCAACAGTTTTATTACCGGGTCCTAGCTCCACTCCTGCCACCTTCTCCGATTGCGCAAGCGGCATATTATCCTCCTCCGCTGCTGACGTTGATGGTATATCCAATGCCACCAGAGTGGAACAGATTGGGATCAGGTTACGGTGGGTACCACTACCAGGTGGCTGTGGGAGGACAGTCAGGGGCAGACTTTACTGACACGTGGGAAGAGTATTTACGAGACAATGGAGAAAATATAAGGAAGTTTTGGAATGAAACTCTAGACAATGGAGACAATGGAGAAAACAAGAGTAAAAGTGAATAAAAAAGGAGTGGTAACCGATTCTGGACTCCAAACAATGGAACCCTCCAAGTTGATATTGAAATATTCAAGTTCGGGATGAAGAAAAACCTGTGACTTGGTTATTTGAATCTTGCTCTTGACCAAAGGTGGAAGAAGAAAACTCGGTTTGAACTGAAACTAGAATAAAACTCAGATTTGTTTTGAATGAAACCTCCAAATCCCGCTCTTAATCTAGAATAAAACTCGCAAATGAGTGTTTTTATATAGATTTTTCGCCCTTCGCTGAAGCTTGAAGGAGGTCTTCTTCTGATCGTTAATGGCTGAAGCTCGAAGAAAGGGTTTCGACATTTGGAACAAATGTGAACAAAAAGAAGTGTTACTGACACTGAACTCCAAACAAGGAATTGACACTGAACACAATGACGTGTTCATTTGTTATTAGAAATGAACCCCGCCCACATATTTCGAGTGTAGGAGATCCGGACTCCCAAAGGCAGTGATTCTTGGTTTCAACCATGCACCAAAACCGTGTGTCATTTGCAAAAGTGAACTCTCTGGGAGGGCTTTCAAGAGTGGCTTTTAGATTTGAGGTGGGAGTCAAACAGCTCGTAAGCTGTCTGGTTATTAAAAGCCCATAAAGCCCAAAATAGCAGTCTTTTAGGCAGAAACAGGGCTTTCAACTGTTGTTGCTTCTTTTAGTGGCATCTCCAAAGCCGGTCAGTGAAAGCAGTTCAAAGAAGCTTCAGCCCTCTCAAACAGGCACCTAATCCGACCACTTTAGCGGTAAAATCAGTGGCACTTGGCTCTTAGATGAGATCAGGATGTGGTATTATGGAGACCCAATTGATACTTGTTACTACAAAACTTAACTGATTTTACAAAGGTGGAGTCATGATTTTTTGGTAAGGGATCAAAATCTAATAAACATGGATTAGAGGGGCCAATATTTAATAAACATGGATGGTAGAGGCCAAAATATAAGTCAAATATAAATAGGATTATGGGAATTTTAAGTCCTAAAGGGGCCATCTGGCCCATGTCTCCCCTGGCAACACCCTTAATTGATCCAGTGGATGACTCAAACCATATTCATCAACTGCTATTGGGTATGATTGCTACCTTATGATTGAATTGGATTGGTGTTACAGAGTTGTGTGAGTGAGATTTTTCTTAAATAGGACATAATATTTACAATTTTCAAAGCATACGTCATGCAGGAAAATGCTGTCGCCATAGGCATCATTTGCATCACGTAATCCAAGTTTTTCTATCGACTATTAGAAATTATACTCACTTATATAAGCTTGTAATATATTATTATCCATGGGATCATTTAATCTTGGTCATACTTTATTTTATATATTTCAAGCAAGGGTTCAACCTTGGGTTATTTGGACCCTGAGTATTTCCACACAGGTCAATTAACAGAGAAGAGTGATGTTTACAGCTTTGGAGTAGTTCTTATTGAGCTCTTAACAGGAGAAACACCTCTTTCTTTTGAAAGATCACAAGAACAACGAAATCTTTCTGCATACTTCATTTCATCAATGATGGAGAACCGTCTCTTTCAATTAATTGAAAGTCAGCTTTTGACAGAGGACAATATTGAAGATCTTCTTGTAGTTGCTGAGCTTGCTAAAAGATGCCTCAATGTAAAAGGTGAAGAAAGGCCCTTTATGAAAAATGTTGCCTCGGAGCTACAAGGATTGAGGTTAGAAAAGCACCCATGGGTTCAACCAATAGAAGAAGAAAGTATGAGCTTATTATCTAAACCCACGGAACGCTATCATGTACCACTAAGACAACATGTTGGCGATACATCTATTCAATCTTCTTTGGAAAAAGAAATGATATTGTCGATGAGTTTCCCTCGCTGAGCTGACCTAAGGAATCCCATAGGTTTAATCCTATATGGTATTTGTAAATAATGTGTTCCTATGTTTGTTGAATTCAAAAGAAAATTCTATATTTATGGATAAATAACAAAATCTGAGCAGTCTTCCTTGCACATAATCGGAGTTCCTTTTTTTCTCTTCTGATTTGCAGCTGTTGTGTAAGCATTTTATTAGCTCAGCTCGTTTTGATTTATATTATGTTCCAAACATATCCATTGGCGTACAACCCCAAATTGCAAAGTCATATATATTAATTACCCACGTAGAGCTCTAAACTCTAGTTCTGATACAGCCTCGTATATAAATGGCGATCTTTGGAAGCTGAAAATAGATTTTGAATTGAAGAACTTCCTACCAACAACACACTCTCCTATGGTTCTCAACACTTCCGAGGCCTCTTTGAGTGTTTCTCCTAGTAGTAGTCCCCAACAAACCCAACACTGCAGAGAAGGTTGTCTCTTTTGTTGACTATTTGTGTAATTGTGTTGATCATCCATCGTAAAGGGAGTACCATCGATTGACTGAGAGGAGAAATGAGGGTGTAGCTTTGGGCTTAAACTGTGGCATATCATAGTCTTCTTTGTTGTGATTCCACTTTAATGTCATATCAGCCATTGCTTTTTGTTAGTCTTTCAATTACTCGAATGATATTAGACTTCAGTTGGCCCACGTTTTCGGCATACCAAGAGGAGAGAGAAGAGATACAAGATTTGCACCTTTCTTGGAATTCCTCATGGAAAAATTTCACGTGTTGTTTGCCAATTCATTAAAGAGAGGGTGCGGAGTCCATGAATAACGTCCTTTGGAATCGATTTTAGAATAGGCGTGGAATATAATTTCTCTGTTTTGAGGTGACCTGAACACTTTAGGGGTGTTTTATAGTGTGGATGAGAGATTTGGAGGTGTGGACCACACCCTAAGCGGGGACCAATATATACCATACTATAGTCATAGCTGTTCTGAATAGTGGACAAACTGTGTGGATTGGACTAGTCCACACCTACAATGACATTCTATAAAGGTGGATCAGTCTATACTATACTTTTTGATTCCATGTACTTCATATACATTTATGAATGATCTACAATTCTATACATTTATTCATAAACAACCAATTTTTGTATTTTATATGATAAGTATATTGAAAAATGCATCAATGAATTAATATTAACTAATAAATATTAATTTTTATAAAAACCAACGTTTTAAAAAATGACCTGGAAATTGAACTATTTTGGCCACCGATTTTCGGGTCGACAGTCTAAACGTCCAGTTCAAACGGACGGCCCATTCTGATAAACAAATTAAAATAACGGTCAAAGATCATTGAAGAAGTCAATGGTTCAACCACTTGGATCAATAGGTTGTTACTTTTTTTAACGTTTTTTTGCCAAAATCAGGTTTGGGGTAAAACAGAACCACTTGCCTAGACGGTTCTTGGGCCAAATGGTCCGACCATCCGGGTCAATAATGGTTCAAAAACCTTGATAAAAACAGTAGTAAGATAATTAAAATTTAAAAAAATATATTTTAAATATTTAAAAATATTATTTTATTGATAAAACATTAAAAAATTAAAAATTAAATAAAATAATTAATTTTATTGATAAAAATATTAAAATGTGAAACAGATAATAGAATTTCAGCTTTTCAAGAAGAGTATAAAGCAAAGAATCAAAAATAGAATGTGAAGGGGCCTAACCATGCGTTTTTGCCATTTATGAAAAATTGGGGTGTAGACGGCCAAAAGGACTCACGGTGAGGAACACCGCCTTTAAATCCGTTAATTTTTATGAGAATAGACCACGATGGGAGAATGATCAATCCCAGTTGCAGTTAAGTGGCGAACCCAAGCTCCGCTAAACTTTTCAGTCCAATCAACAGCAGCTAACGCCCTGTCCAATCTTTCACAAACAAGATCATGAAGATCCCTTCTATAATTCCACTGGACCATGTAAACCTCGGGCTTTTGAATCCCAAGTCAACAAAGTTGCATGTAGACCTCAGCTCTTGTAAAACCTCAAGAGTGGTTAAGATTGATCAAACGTTCACCAGATATTTCCTTGTTAAGCACAACATTTAGATCTCCAGTTAGCAGAACAGGGTGGTTAGCATGAATTATCAAATTAGAAATTTGATCTAAGATGATAATCTCTTGCATGCAATGGGATGCCCGTAAGTAAGCACAAATTAGACTCCATATGAAGTGAGAAGACAAATTGGAAATGTTTTCCATGATGATATATATTAGGGGAATTATACGTTGTTTGGTGAGAGATAAATTTATCCCACCCAAGCTACAGTCATATGCTCTACCGGTGTAAAGTGTTATCCATCACAAAGTATTGATAAGTCTAAAATTTATTTAAAATAGTAAAATCCTTATCAGCCTCACAATGGGTTTCGGAAATGAAAAAAAGATCAGGACGTATTTGTTTGAGTAATTTATTGAGATAGCCTCATCAATTCGAAGCTAAAGTCTTCATGACTAGGGTGGTGCCTGGCTTGCCACTTTGAATTATAATATCGCAAGAGAGGAGGTGGAATAGGAATTGAAAAATTCGTGAATGAGATTTCAGATAAAAAAGGGATAGAATTAAGATTTCTGGGAGTGGATTGAATCTTTCCTATGAATTGATGTCAAATATACAAGCAGGATACGGTTTATAGGAGAGATTATTATTAGACTAGGAGGAGTTGCAATTCAGATTTCTGAATGAATTATGGTCCACAAATTCCAGAAAAAAAGAATCTTTTACAAATATTTAGAATTGAATGCGAGCCATGATTACCACATTTAGCCCTGCCCCTTCCACGCGAAGTTATAATTATGACTTGAAGCCTTATTGAATTCGGCATTTATTAACAGAATTAGTCAACATTTTCCCATCACCATCCCAAAGTCTTGCTTCATTCAGTTTTTCTTTCTGTTTTTCTTTGGTTTTTTGAAAGCGGGATGATTTAAGGGTAGATGAGACATGGTTTTCGACGTAGATACAGCAACCACCAACTGTGTTGTCTCTTCCAGTAAGACGAAACCGTCGACCCAGATTTTCCATTTAAAGCCCTTGATGTTCACTTTGGCAATACTATCTCGTAGGATTCGAGAAGCAGCTTACATTATTAGAATTCTATCTTGGGCCAATATGAACCATCCATTTGGGTTCTATGATATATAGTGACCGGTTAATTAGCAATATATAAAATATAGTCGTAAAAATAAAAATACAGTATAAATCATTTGAACTGGAACGAATAACAATTCAACCGCGCGTCACCAGCCGCCTCACTGTTTTATCAAAAAGGCACAGTGTTTTAGTCCGATCGATCTAATGCAAACTCCAATAAGCTAATACTAATACACTACTAACCTTTTCTTTTTTTCTGATTTTCGGTATTTTTAGCACAACACATTAACAACTCACAGAACTAATACAACAGTATTAACTGTTGGATTAACAATTCACGTTTTTGATCTTCGGCATCGTCTCTGACGAAGACCGGCTGCCAAGAGAAATGTGGGAAACTTAGCATCCCATACCCGTTTGGCGTCGGGGATGATCCTAACTGTTTCATGAAGGAAGATATTCAGTTGTTCTGTAACACCACTAATGGCTAAAGGTGGTAATGGACCGGTTTTGTATCGGACAAATCCGGTTCATTGGATTGGATTGAACGTCGTCTGTCTATAATAAATTTATATTAGATTAGTTGGATAAAGCTACTATCTGCTCAGTTGATATAAGATAAGAATATAGGTGACAATGGACCGGGTCTGAAACCAATCTAAATTAAAAAATAATTTAAACAGATTGAACAATGCAGACATTGAATTAAACCACTCCATAATTGTCCAAAATATTCATTGGATTGGATTGGACCAGGTCCATTTATAATGGAGTCACATTGGATTGAATTGATTGGATCAAATCCAGTCCAATTTACACTCTAATTACCCCACAACTGTATGAAAGATACGTGATAGTCATGATTGGTCTGACCTTGGATTCTTTCTTCAGATCAGTATGCAAAAAGATTCATTACTTGGTTACTTTTCCCTTGATAATAAAATTGATGCTACTCAAAGAAAGCAGTCAAATAGTCCTTGTCAATAGGGCAGAGCCCAGGTGGAAGGACGAAGCCACGCTTCGAGACCTGTGATCAAGAAAGGATGTCAGAGGCCCGAGGAGTTATCCCTAGGTAGATACTCCGACGCTCAACTCAGTGGGAGGTTGTGGATGGTCGGGCCAAGCAATGAGAGAGATGGTCTGAGCAAAGTAACAATAGGGGTGCTAGAAGTTCGAATCCTTTACCTTAAGCATGACATACCATTTTATAGCTGAAGATCCATGTCCTAGTTAGATTGAGCTTCTCGGGTCGTCGGGACGAGATAAGCCACCGAGGTGTTCGGGATAGAGTCCTATTTCCCTGCGGAGTTGTCTTCCTTGCTCCACTTTATCTGTAGTTATGCTTATTTGCGTGACGTGTGGCTGACATGACTAGGAGGATAAGATGGGGGGCCATGACAATAGCGTAGCCCGGCCTAGGGCATGGAGTCAATGTATACTACTCTCCTGGCCGAGCTATGCTGACATCGCCGAGCTGACCGAGTGATGACTAGGCGGCCACGTGTCTCCTAGGACCAACTCAACCATGACCCGAACACCACTCCCCTAGTTTTGAAGTCGAGGCATGAAGTGTCCGGTTGAGGTGTACCGCGGCAGACAGGATGCTTTATTCCTCGGCTGAAGAAATTCAAGTTGAAGTTTGGTTGAGCGTCTGGTCCACTTGTTGTTCCTCGGTTCTTGCCAGATTTTGGGGTCTGTGCAATGTGGGCTACTATTGAGGGGTCCTTTAATCGTCAGTTGCAAAACTCCAAGAGTTGCATGTTTGGAATCCGAAACACTCTCCCAATTCTATAGCCAAGTAGGGGGAGTGCTCGATTGAGGTGTTGCGTGGTCGCATAGCTCGGCGGTGCACTGAGGTGTCGAGCTGGGCTTCGAGTTTTGGGTCTTCCCAAAGGTGCCAAGGAAGGGCTCCTCGTTTTTCGGCTAACTTGTTGTATGGTCGTTTAGCTTAACCCGGTCAGTGATGCTATGTCAAGGAAGATGCCAAACTTCAAAGTATGGGTCTTCTCCAATGCTCGGGGTGATGTGCTGAGGTGGGGCACTTTGTTCTTCAGCTGAGGAACTTGTCTTAGAAATTTCAGAATCCAAACACCACTCCCCCTGTTCCAAAGTCAAAGAGTTGGATGCCTAGTTGAGGAGTGGCACGGCCTCCTATGGTCAGTTTCTGCTGTTGGTGTCCTGATGGGATCCAAGGGGTTAACTGGACTGGTGATATTGGGTGAACCTCGGGCACCCACGGTGTCGGTTGGACTAGTAATGAAGGGCGAACAAGGGCAATTAATGCCCTGATCGTTGCTTGTCAATATCGTTTCTTCGGTTCCTGAGGCTATGCGCGTGCGGTGACAGTCGCATCAATTGGTCTTCCCAAGCTTCGTAAGAGCGGCGCTTGATCCCCACCATCATTCTGGCATCGATTCGCATTCTTGGGGGTTATAAGAAGGGGTGGATGGCCATTTCTACTTCACCACATGCGAGAGGGATTGCCTGGATAGCTTGGCAGAGGGTTGTTGCATTGCTTGAGTTCTGTCTCTAATTCCGCAGTTTTAAGCTCAGTAAGATATATTCCTCGTCTTTCTTCTCTTCTTCCTGTTCTTCTTCCACTTTTGGCTCTTCGAGTTCTAGTGGCTCTTATTATGAGTCCAAGGTCAGGGATTCTGAGACTACCGTGGTTGAGGAGACGGAGGTTGGTCCTTCTAGGGTAGAAGTGGAGCTTCCCTTGCAGGTTGGTCATTGGTTCAGAACCATCCCCAGCGTTTTGGCTCCTAGGGATATGTTTCGGATCCGAGATATGTATGTCATTCCTGAGGATTTTGGGATGAGGTGTCCGCAGCCCAGCAAGATGCCAATAGATACTCGGCCAAGCGAGATATGCATGCATGAGAACAGTCTGGAAGTCGGGTTGAGGTTTCCTCTGAGTGAAGGTATCGCCAGGGTATTTGAATGTGATGAGGGGCATTTTGGTCAACCCCATTAAAGATGGACATGTGGATGATGGTGACAGTACAACGTCCTACTCAGCAGAACAGCACGTGGTAGTCAATATCAGATACGTGACCGAGCTGGAGAGAACTCAACCCACAACATCCAGCATAACGAAACAACTCGCTAACGGCAAGCAGTATCGGGTATGCGATCGAGCTGGAGTGAGCTCAACTCACTTACTTGTCCAAAATAGTCCCACAAACAATGTCAATGGGAGCGCTGTAACAAAAACACAAGGAGCAATCCACCGAGGTAACTACCTCAAGAATAGCTGATGACCTATAACCACCGCACAAATCTACCAAGCAACCAACCAACAACACCTAGGCCCCAAGAGTCTATAAAAAGACCTTAGGACAAGACGACTTCTAAGGTATGCATGCATAAGCTCTCACTCTCTCATAATTTCCTTGATAAAATCACGCACTGACTCAAGCATTGGAGTGTCCTCCTGTGTAAAAAATTTACCTGGGCACTCTTACCTTCTCTTTCCTTGTGATATATTTCAGCTCGGACCCCCAGCTTGACTTCACAGCTCGGCATAATAAGCTCAACGTATCATAGACTAGACTCGGGCCGAGCCACCTTAGCAGACAAGAGGGAGTGGAGAGACCCTATGCTGCATCTATTGGTGGGCATATTTTGTGCTTCATCAGGATGGTACCGAGTTTTGTGTTATGGGCACGCCAGCCGAAAGCACACTGCGGCGCAGTCATAAGGCAGCCGCACGCACAGTGGGCCGCCCAGCCGCACGCACCGCCTGGCAGCGTGCAGCACGCACCTATTATGGGCCACCGCTCGGCAGCGCGCACCGCACCACACGGCAGCAGTAGAGGAAGCAGCACGTAGTCATAGGCAGTAGCACGCATAGCGGGCCGCCTAGCCGCACGCACCGCCCGGCAGCGCGCACCGTACGGTAGCACGCACCGCGCATACAGCCGGCACCGCATGGCAGCGGCCCCATGAGCCGCGCGCACGCACTGCACCGCAACAGCACTGTGCGCAGCGGTACCGCGCACACGCACCGCGTGGCGGCAGCACCATGAGCCGCGCGCACGCACCCGGGCAGCAACAGCAGAGCGGGGCCCACATGACAGCTCATACGGGTGGGCCCACCCTTATCTGGACACGTCAAAGAGAACTCGCCGCCAGCCTTCCTTATCTTAACCTTTATCTTTATCTTATCTTGTCTTTATCTAATCTTATCTTTATCTTATCTTAAGTAAGAGTAAGTTACCATTAGGAGTAGGTAATTAGGAGTTTGAGTTCAAGTTGGAGTTTGAGTTTAATTAGGAATTTACTTCTGTAATCTCCTATTTAAGGAGCTACGAATTGAAATAAAACATTATTCAATTTTTCGCAGTCAAGAAGGAGAGTAAGGAGAGTTCGGGTGATCTCTTGGACAAATCACCCCAAGGGAGAGTTCGGGTGATCTCTTGGACAAATCACCCCCTAGTTAGTCAAAATAGGGCATGTACACAAGGCCAAGGGCAAGGAAAGATCTGAGGTTCCTACCATGGAGCGACCCGTGACGCGATCCTACGCTCGGGCTCATGACATTTTGGTATTAGAGCCAAACGTCACGGGCGATATGGAGCAGCTATCATGCAAGGTCGACGAACTGGAACATAGGCTTGCAAGAACCAGCACGGAGGTTCATGAAGTCAAGGAAGATGTCCGGGAGATGCGACACCTACTGGAAACATTCCTCTCCAACAAGGAAAGGAGTTCTGTGGGAATCGTCAACACAAACAGTCGCCATCCGGACTGGGCAGAGGTATCCAGCGAACAACAGATCGCTGCCCCTACAGCCGCAGTTATTCCCTAGGATCAGCGCACGGAGGATGAAACTGTAAAGTCTCCTCCTTTGGCCGGGGACAATGTCACGAACATTATAGTAGAACCTGCAAAATGCGCTCCTTTGACGAAGACAGGTGGGCTTGGCGATGTTCCTGGGGCGTCACCAAAGGCCTTGGCTCGGCAGGGAGTTATGGTTGCTGCACCACAGTATTGTAACCATGTAGAAGCCCAAGAAACAGGAGTGCGCAATAGAGATATGGGGGACGGGTAGGATAAGGAGGTAACTTTCTTCCAAGCTTATAATGATGGCATGGATTTTGCGTTCATGGACAACCCTATGTTTCGCAATATTGAGGGAAATATATATAGGAGAGGCCGAGAAGATATTTTAAAATGCATGGTTCGCTTCGGTAAGGCAGCTCTTGAGGTTCCCTTCTGTAAGTATACCCGGTGCGTTCCTGTGATCCACAACATAGCACATCAGGGCCGTGGTCCAATACGTGATTTTTGTTATGTGAATCTTCCACAAAACTACTTCAAACTATATGACCCAGGAGGTGGGAAAAACTTCAATATCCTTGCGGCTGGCCTGAGTACAGCAGATCGTATAGTCACTGTAAGCCACGGTTACGCTTGGGAGCTGGAAACTAAAGAAGGTGGCTGGGGTCTGCACCAAATAATCCAGCTTTATGCACTGAGCTACGGGGCAGTCCCTGTTGTTCGTACTATTGGTGGACTGAGAAATAGTGTGCAGCCGTTTGATCCATTCGCAGGGTTCCAAGCCATGAATCCAGAATTCGAGCTTGAGGACAAGCTCGTAATCTGGGAGGGGTGTAATGTTATGGGCACGCCAGTCGGAAGCACACTGCGACGCAGTCATAAGGCAGCAGCATGCAACACGCACCTGTTATGGGCCACTACCCGGCAGCGTGCACCGCACCACACGGCAGCAGTAGAGGAAGCATCACGCAGTCATAGGCAGCAGCACGCACAGTGGGCCGCCCAGCCGCACGCACGGCCCGGCAGCGTGCACCACACCACACGGAAGTAGCAGAGGCAGCAGCGCGCACCGCGCGCACCGTACGGCAGCATGCACCACGCACACAGCCGGCACCGCATGACAGCGGCACCATGAGCCGCGCGCACGCACTGCGCGGCGGCACCGCACACACGCACTGCGCAGCGGCAGCACCATGAGCCGCGCGCACGCACCCGGGCAGCAGTAGCAGAGCGGGGCCCACATGACAGCTCATAGGAGTGGGCCCACCCTTATCTAGACACGTCAAAGAGAACTCACCGCCAGCCTTCCTTATCTTAACCTTTATCTTTATCTTATCTTATCTTTATCTAATCTTATCTTTATCTTATCTTAAGTAAGAGTAAGTTACCATTAGGAGTAGGTAATTAGGAGTTTGAGTTCATGTTGGAGTTTGAGTTTAATTAGGAATTTTCTTCTGTAATCTCCTATTTAAGGAGCTACGAATTGAAATAAAACATTATTCAGTTTTCCATCCAAGAAAAGAGTGAGGAGAGTTCGGGTGGTCTCTTGGACAAATCACCCCAAGGGAGAGTTTGGGTGGTCTCTTGGACAAATCACCCATTCAGTTTCTGCAATAGGGTCTGCACGCAAGGGGAGACGCAAGGGGAAGTATGGCTTTCTCACCGTGGACCGACCCGTGACGGGATCCTACGCGCGGGCTCATAACATTTTGTCGGTGTAGCTGATGTTGAACTCCTTCCGATTCTTGCTTAGCCTCATGTCCTACTATGTAGTAAATAACATCGAGTTGACACAAGGTATGGTGAGTTTCCTTTAGTTGAGCCATCCCCAGAATGGCTATTTCTATTTCTCGACTAGGAAGAATGTCAAACGGCTGGTTGGGCTTCCCTCCTCTGTGAAGCATTGAAAGGAGATCTTTTTCTTCGTACGTTGTCCCGAGGGCCTCCCCTTCCTAGCCGAGCTGCAAGTGCTGAGGACGAAAGTGCCATAGCCTCAGTCATCCATGCTCACTTGGGAGGAGAGGTCAGCCTTGAGAATGACCAATGAAGTACATGTGGTGGTGTATAATTGTTCTGAATTGTTGATGGTTACTAGGCTAATGTGTGGGGTGGCCAGTATGTTTTCTGCTGCTTTTAGTTTACTTTGTCTAATCTCCATTGTTTTTCTTGCTCTCATATTTATAGTTGCAATTCTTTGGTGCAAGTGAGGAAATGGTGAGCCATGAAGAGAACGTTCGTTTGATGAAAGAAAATTGATAGAGACAAAGCCAGATTGGGGCTCATTCGGAGGCGGCTCCCCAGCCACAGTTCTCTAATAGGTTGTCTCATCGCCAGAAAAGGGTCTGACAGCAAGGCAATGATGATGAGGATGTGGTGGTAATGGTCTTGGAAGAAGCTCACCGAGCTACAGCCCGCTCGCAAACTGAGGCTGGGGGTAGCAGCTCGGGCATACATATGCTACGATGGTCGATTCGTAGCGAAGATGGCCTTAAGATGCCTGGTGTCCCCGAGTAGTTGCTCTGGGGAATGATGATAATGTCCGTCACCTAGGAGGCCGCGAGTGCTAGCAGTGGCGTGGTGGAGTGTTCTCTCATCCGAGGCATCGCTTAGGTAGGCTTTTTGCATCCTTTCTCTTATGTCATTTCCTCTTATGCTGACCTCGGTTCTTGTCTGCAAAGTGTGTGCTTGGCGATTGCTTTGGTTGACTGCCTGCAAGAATTGCAGGTATTGTTTGAGAAGGAACATGTTGAGTACATGAGCCTGAAGGCTCAGCTAACTGAGCTCCAGGAAACTAGGGAGAGGACGGCCGCACTAGAAGCGGCGGTGGCCAAGCTAAAGGCGGAGTAGACCAATGTTGTGTATAGCTTGAAGCAGCAAATTGCCGAGCTGAAGGCAAAGTAGGAGCAGCTAAAACAGGAGGCCACTGAGGCAATGGTAGCTCAGTACAAGAGCTTGGCAGAGCTCCATCAAGAGAGGGACCAATATGCCTCAAGTTCCTATGAGTTAGGGTTCCTTGTCTACCGCGAGAGAGTACTACATCACTATCCCGAGCTGGTCGAGGCTGCATAGTCTTGGGACTTTTATGATGACGTGATGCCTCTCGCTATGGACAACCTTGCTGATGAGGAGGTCAATGAGGATGAGGATGGTGGAGATGCTGAGGATGGTGACGAGGTTGTTGATCTCCCCATCGAGGATTGAGGTGCCACGGAGTTATTTATTTTTTCCTATTCTTGTAATGGCTTGGTGTGCTAAGCTTTAACTACTATACTTATCACTTAATGAAACTCTTTTGTTCTAAACTCGTTATACATGTGCTTTCATTGGGCTCCTTGGTCTTACCTTTTCCGAGGTCTGGGTTTGACCGAGATCTTTAGTCTCTAGTTAGTGAGGCTAGAGTATATTCCAAGCCCTCATCTTTGGGACGCTCAGTTTCTAGTCTTGGGAGATTTTGGGGCTGTTCAAGGACTGGCCATTCCTCAGCTAGCTTTGACTGATAGTCGGTAGGCGAGTGGAGTTTAATGATTGTCCTCAGGCCTTGATGGGCGGGGGCATTCTTCCCCACCTTAGGCTCAAGCCATCAATGGCCGAGTCGAGTTACTTAGTCGGCGATGCACTACTGAGCTATGCATCATTATCTTAGGCCTTTCCAAGATCAGTTGAGTCAGTGAAGTGTGTCAACCTACAAACATGTTTGTGTGGTGTATGTGTTGTGAGGTGAGTGTAGTGCGATGAATGTTGCGCAGTTGTGTAGTACGGCTTACGCAATGTGTGTGTAGTGTCATGTTGGGCACAGTGTGTGCATGCGGTGTGCTGGACAATCAAACATGTGGCTTGGATAAAACATTCTTCATTGATCATCAACTCATTGATAGTACATTCGAAGATTCCCTGAGTTCCAATTCCTCAATATTAGTCGGCCTTCGAGGTTGTCAAGTCTATAGGTGCCCAGTCCGATGACTCTGGTGACCCTATATGGTCCCTCCCATTTTGAGCTGTGCTTACCATCTCTTGGCGTGGGCATGATGACCTTCCAAAGAATGAGGTTGCCTATCATGAACTCATGTTTTTGTACCTTAGAATCATAGTATCTCACCATCCTCTACTGTTGTGCTACTATTTTCTCATGTGCTTGGTCCCTGGATTCTTCTACAAAGTCTAACATTGCACGAATATTCTCATCATTCTGATTTTCGTCAAAGAGCTCGATTCGGAGAGTCGGGGAGCCTATCTCCACAGGTACCATGGCCTTGGCCCCATAGGTCAGTTAAAGGGTGTCTCTCCAGTAGTTGTTTGTGGAGTAGTCCTGTATGCCCAAAGTATGCTTGGCTATTATTTGACCCACCTCCCCTTGGCCTGGTCGAGCAGGGTCTTCAGGCCGTGCAATAGAGTACGATTGGTTACCTCGGTCTACCCATTTCTCTGGGGTTGATGCACGATGGTGGTTCAGTGGTCGATCTTTAGGTCAGTGCAAAGGGACTTAAACTTTCAGTTGGTGAACTGTGTCCCATTGTCCATCATGAGAATCTACAAAATTACGAACTGGTAGACAATACCTTGTTAGAAAAGTTCCAGGCATTATGCATGGTAATGTGTGCCAGTGCCTCGACTTCCACCCACTTGGTGAAGTAATCTACCGCCACCAGGAGGAACTTCTTCTATGTGACCATAGTGGGGAAGGGGTTGAGGATGTCCATCCCCCACTATGGGCTGATGATGAAGATTGGAGTGACATTGACAACTGTCACATTTCCGAATGAGCTAGGTTGCATCCTGTTTCATCGTTGGCCAAAAGTAACCTTGCCAGAGTGTCTTGTGGGCCAGGGTGCGTGCACTGGGGTAGTCTCCACAAATCCCTTCATGGATCTCCTTGAGGATGTAATCTGCCTCGGCTGGGGAGAGTCATTTCTGGTTTAGGAGAGTATGCAAACGGCAGTAAAGCTGACCTTGGATAAGGCAGTACCAGCTTGATCTATGCTGGAGCTTCTTTTCTTCTGTCTGATCTTTTGGGAGTATGCCTTCTCGAAGGTACTATATGATGGGGTCCATCCAGGACAAACCGTGTTATATCGGTAGGATGAGGAGGGTTGTTAATGCAATGCTCGAATGAGCCAATGTGTCTATCCACACTGTGGCATTGAGGTTGGACTTTGGAGAGTTGGCTTGTTTTGATAGCGCATCGACTTGCATATTCTCGGCTTGATGGATCTGTTGGATGTTAAAGTGTTCAAGCTGGTAGATGAGATCTTACGCCTTCTGTAGATAGCTTACCATGGTTGGTGTCCACATCTCAAACTGGCCGAGGATCTGGTTGACTACCAGTTAAGAGTCGCTAAAGGCTTCATACTCGGTCTCATTATTGGATACTTTAAACTCAAACACAAGGGCATGCTCTAAGACTGTGTTGTCTGGGTCGAGGAGAATGAGGCCAGCTTCACTGCCCTATTGATTTGATGAGTCATTGACGTGCAAGGTCCATACTTGTAGCAAAGGGGCCAGGTCCTCAGTGGTAAATGTGCACTCAGCATTGAAGTTGGCTAAGGACTGGGCCTTGATCGCAGGACCGGGAGCATACTCAATGCCGAACTCACTCATCTCCACTCTCCACTTGACTAGGTGCCTAGACACTTTTGGCCTCTAGTCAGTCAGCACCCAAATGTTGTGGGCCTGGAAGTAGGGTATGATCTTTTTGGCCGAGGTGACTAGTGTCAGGGCCATCTTTTCTAAGTTAAGAGTATCGGGTTTCCATGTCGCCGAGGACTTTGCTGGTGTAGTAGATCGGCCTCTGCACCCAGTCTTCCTCTCTAACCAGTACCAAGCTGACAACCTCATCCCCCACCGAGAGGTAGAGCAATAGCTAGTCCCCAGGGCTCGGTTTGGTAAGGAGAGGTAGCAACCTCAAGTATTGCTTTACTTCTTGGAAGGACCGCCACATTCCTTGGTACACTAGAAATCTTTTGGTCGTTTGAGGGCTTTAAAGAAGGGCAAGCACCGATCTACAGATTTGGACATGAACCTGCTAAGGGTGGCTATTCTCCTAGTGAGTCGTTGCACTTCTTTGTGAGTCCGAGGTGATTGCATGTCGAGGATGGCCTGTATTTTCTCTAGGTTGGCCTCGATCCCCCTCTGTGTCACCATAAATCCCAGGAATTTTCTAGAACTGACCCTGAAGGCTCACTTGGTTGGGTTCAGTTTCATCTTGTATTTCCTAAGGGTGCTGAAGACTTCCTTTAGGTCGATAAGATGATGCTTGGCCTTCTTGCTTTTCACCAGCATAACGTTGATGTATGCCTCCACATTTTGGCCAAGCTGATCTTTGAATACCTCATTCACTAACTGCTAATAGGTAGAGTCGGTGTTCTTGAGGCCGAAGGGAATCACCTTGTTGCAATGCAATCTACAGTTGGTAATGAAATCCACTTTCTCCTAATCATAAGGATGCATTCGGATCTGATTGTACCCAAGAAAGCATTCATGAAGCTTAGGAGTTCATGCCCTGTTGTCATGTCGATGAGCTGGTCGATCCTTGGTAAAGGGAACCTGTCTTTGGGGTAGGCTTTGTTCATGTCAGAGAAATCGATACATATCTTCTACTTCCCATTGGATTTCTTCACCATCACCATGTTGGCCAACCAGTCAGGGTATTTAACTTCCTGAATAAATCCGATGTCGAGCAACTTCTATACCTCGTCAGCAATCACCTACCTCCTCTCTGTAGTGAATCTCCTATTCTTTTGCTTGATAGGTCGGTAGTGACAGTCAAGGTTCAACCGGTGTGTGATGACTTCGGGATCAATCCTAGCATGTCCATGGTGTGTCTGGAAGCGTGTCGTTAACCACTTCGGAATACCAGTTTTAGTATTTATAAATTTCTCTATTTCTCATAACAATTACAAACACAGTAAATGGTGAGAATGGGTTGTATCTACAGGGAAGTGAGGGAAAAATCGTTACGAACTTTAATACAGATAAAAGAACATAAAGGGAAGTTGCAGAATCACAAACTTTTATTTAATTAAATTGGGATTCATTAAAAATAAAATTTGAACACTGCTAAAAGTGAAAAGTGCATAAAAATAAATAAATAATAGAATTAAATACATAAAAGAAACTAATTAGAAAGTTTGTAATCCAATAAGAGGTAGCAGTCTCCAGATCTCTCCTTTAAACCTCGAACTTCTCGAGCTAGCCTTTCGTCTTACCTGGCTGAATTCCAGATATGCAAGAAAGAAAACGAAAATTAAACTAAATGAAAGTAAATTGCAAAAAAAAAAAATGGAATTGGAAATGAAATAACAAAAATTAAAACTAAAGTTAATGTAAATTGGTTAGGATTCGAATCTAGAGGTGGCAGTAGTGGCTTAGGAAAATTGCAAGTAGTAACCCCTCTTCTTGCCTAGGAGTCGTTCTCTTCCTCTACCCTTGAACTTCTCAAGATCAGCCTTTCATCTTACCTGGGGGCAGAATCCAACCCCTTCTCAAGAGCCCTTGGGTCTTTTTAATAGAGAATGGTGGACACAACTGGGATTAGAGAGAAAGAGGGGGCAGCAACTGGGTTTTAGCAAAGATGTAAGCGCCCTCGGGTTTCTAATGGATGGTTAGGATGGTTCTAAGGTGATCCTAAGGCCGAGAAGAAAGGGAGGGGGCACCCAATAATATGTAGGGCTGAGATTTGGGCACCTAGAAATGGGTGGTGGAGATTGAGGTGCCTATGGCTGAAAGGTGGAGATTAAAAGGAAAGAGTGATGCCTTAGAGTGGATGGCTGAGATAAAGAATAGAGTGGAGGGCTGAGATCTAATGGTTAAGGGCTGAATAGTGAGGATTAGAAGTTAGGTGGCACCCTAAGGTTAAAAAGATGAAAAGAGAGTGCCCTAGAATGAATGGTGGAGATTAAGTAGCTAGGGGCGGATGGGATTTGCTAAGGATGAAAAAAATGAGTTAGAAGGCGCCCTAGGGTATGCTAAGGAGAGAGGAGGATGTTGATACAACAGGAGGGGCATCATTTTAGGTTTAGCAGATAGAAGGTGCCCTTCTGTGCTTAGCTTTTCACAAAAACACCCCTTCTTTCATCTGATCTTCACACTAGCTTCCCAAAAACTATATTTCAGCAATAAAGCTTCCCTAGTTTTCCACAAGATTTGCATAGAGAGCCTAAAAGGTAACAATATTGAAATTAACTAGGAAAAGGGACATTTTGATTATTCTAAGGCCTAAAATACCCCTAAAATGATGCCCTTAAGGCATCAAAATATAGAATTTTCACACTCCCCAACTTAAACATTACTAGTCCCTTAGCAATGCAGCCTTAAAATTACACTGTGTATAGACATCATTCCCATTTCAAGATCATACCTAACAAAATTAGCCAAGTATCTTGATTTCAGAGTTCTCAAACTTTGTATAGATTGGTATTGGGCTTAATGGGTAATGCTGTCTTGCTTTGAACATTATTGAAACTTGGCTTAAAAATCTTATATACCCTTCTATTTGCAGACTGTCTTAATAAGTTGAGATTGGTTTTTAATATCAGGCGGGTATTCTTCTTATCATTTTTTACAATGTATTTCTACCCATGAACTTGATGTGCACATTTATTTTCAATTTCTACCTTCCACCGTTTGATGCGAATCTCAATACTTAACTTAGGTGAAGAGACCTAATTACTAAGTGTTAGGTAAGTGTCTTTGGCCTTCCCTTTTTCGTTTGACATGAATCTTGGCACTTAACTTAGGCGAAGAGACTCAATTACTAAGTCTAAGGTGTCCATTGACCTTTTATTCTCTCTCTTTCTTTTTTTTTTTTGCAGAATTGTTTAGGGTAGTCCATTGTCACTAACAATTTGAAGAATTTTTGTGTCTGATTTCTCAATCTTACTCTTTCTATCTTGGTAGGGGTAAACTTGGGAGTATTTTCAAATTCCTAAACAGTTTTGACAATATTCAAATAAGACCAATTTTCTCTCCTATCACTTGCTTCCAATTTCTACAAAATTCAATATTCTTTTATCAGTTTCCTCAATTTTTCTGTTTGGAGATCTCTTTTAAAGGAAAGAATTTTTAAATTTCTTAGTGAAATTTTAATTCTACATATTTAAAGGCTTAGTTTTTGAGTTTTTTTTTCTTTTTTTCTCTCTTTCCTGACCCCCCAACTTAAATACCATTGTCCCCAATGGCATGTAGACTGATGTAAAAAAGGCTTGGGCCATAGGGAACAATTAATAGGTTTTCTTGAGGGGTTCAAGGTATGCCACTTGGTATCAAATCGTGGAAAGAAAAACTCTATTCCTAAAAGCAGAAACACTAAAAACTACGTTGGGTTGCCTCCCAACTAGCGCTAAGTTTAACGTCTTCAACCAGATGCCATTCTCTTTGGATCACTTAAGCTTATCTTCTCAACCTTTCCGCTCTTAGAGACTCCTTCAACATATGGTTTAAGTCTTTGACCATTGACTTTGAATGTGCTTCCATTCTTTGGATCAACAATTTTAATTGCACCATACGGAAACACTTTTTTCACAATAAATGACCCATTCCATCTAGGGAACAAATGCAGCCTAGAATTAAAAAGCTTGACCTTTTGATTCAGTTCAAAAGTTTTTCTTGAAATGTTTTTATCATGGAAGGCTTTTGTTTTGGCTTTATAAATGCATAAGCTTTCGTAAGCCTCGTTGTGCAATTCCTCTAATTCACTTCATTATAGGGCTTGGTGGGATCCTACTTGTTCTAAATCTAGATTGAACTTTTTGATGGTCCAATAAGCCCGATGTTTTAATTCGATAAGAATGTAACATTCTTTACCAAAAACCACCTGATAAGGAGACATTCTAATGGAAGTTTTGTAGGCAGTTGATGAGAATGAAAATTATCATATTTTTACCCCTTAATATTTAGTCTTTTATACTTATTTAGTGCCTAATTGGACTCACTATTCTTATATTTTGATTTAGGGCACGAAAGGAGGCGTTAGGTGAAAAACAAGGCTAATCGGGTAATTTTGCATAGTTTCGGCACCACGTGGTAATTTGGGTATAACTCTTCCATCCGGACTCTGATTGAGATGATTCAAGATGAATTGGGAAGATAGGGAAAAGATTTACAACTTTCATGTTTTGAGTTTTGATAGATTCGGACGGCATCGAGGTCAAAATTGGGCCCGAATTCTCCATAAATTCATAGAGAAGCCCAATTCACAAAGAGCCCTAAATTGCAGCAAAGCCCAATTCGCAGAGAGCCCCAATTCGCTGGAGAAGACCAGACCAATTCAGCATGCAGTAGTAGGGCCCTCTCATTGTTCCCAATAGAATTCAGCTGAGAGGGAGGCATTAATCTCTAAAGAGTCCCCATCAGATCTGCTTCTTATTGTAATTCTAAATAAGGAAAAGAGTCAGAGTCCATCTTTGTTAAAATTTCTAGTTAGAAAGCAGATCTGAATTAGGCATTATCTACTAGGAATCAGACTCCTATTTGGAAGAAGACTCTTCAGAAAGTTGGAAACTGCTCCCTCCTAAGGCTATATAAAGGGGGGGCGGACAAGCAAGGGGGCATCGCTCAACCTTGGAGACAAGAACTCAACAAGCAAGGGAGAAAGAAAGCAGATTAGGGCGGCCGAACTCCTCTACTCTTCTCTTCTCTATTCTCTGATTTTTCTTGAGTTTTCACCATGATCATGCATGGCTATACTCTAATACTTGATCAAAGGAAACAAAAGCCTCAGAATCCACCAAACTGTGAGATCTAATTTGATTTTTATTGTTTGATTTATGCTTTGAATATCGAATGTTCTTCTATGTTCTTGTTCATGATTGTTTTGTCTGATTACTAGGATGTCTACTAGTTTATTATTCATGGGAATCTACTGCTAGATTAGATATTAAATCTGTAATTGTTTGATCCCTCTAATCTGCGAAGCAACTAGGGTTTAATGATTTGCTGCATTAGAAATTGTAAGATCCTAGGAAGAACACTCAACTGAATTAAATGCAACCGCTTGTGCTTGTGTTGTTTAGCTTCATCAATCTCTAATGCTTAAGGTTATTGCTGGATTAAATCTTTAATGCTTGTGTAGGGGTTGTTCAGTAGTAAGGGTTAAGAGGATCGCTTGTTTTCTGATTAACTATGATAGGGAGATATAGGAAACCAATTCCTACGATGAATATTCAAAGTCTGAATTGAATTATTTTTACATCGATGAGCAGTAGTGAAATTCTGATGGTGGATGTTATCCTAGACCAAGATTCGTTCTTTTGATTAATCTCAGCACTCTAAATCGCTTTGTTTTCCATTTAAATTTCATTCCTTTTAATTCTGATTTTCTTTATTTTTAATTCTGGTATTTGTTACATACAACCCCCTCCATCTTTGTTCACGCAGCACACAACTTAGGTTAGATACTCTCTGTGGGAACGATCTTTACTCGCACTACTGCATTTAATTTGTACGAGTATAGGTTTTATTTTTGAGTGCCTACGATAGCATGCCAGCAGTCCGATAAGCCCAAAGTGCGTTGTCTAGTCTGTCAGATCAATCTTTCCTATTAAGCCTAATGGACTATTGCAGAATATTTTTAATTTCCCTATTGGACACTTCCACTTGACCATTTGTTTGGGGATGATAGGGGGTTGCTTTTTTATGGGTGATTCCATATTTGTAGATCAAAGCATGGAATTGCGCATTAGTAAAGTGCAACACCCCATCACTGATGATTGCTTGCGGACACCTAAACCTAGAGAAAATGTTCTTTTGAATAAATTTCATTACAACTTTGTGGTCATTGGTTTGGGTTGCTATCGCCTCAATCTATTTCGACACATAATCAATGGCCACCATAATGTATTCCTGACCAGATGATGGCGAAAATGGTCCCATGAAATCAATACCCCAAACATCAAAGATTTCTATAGCTAGAATAGGGTTGAGTGGCATCATGTCTCTACGAGGCATATTTCTGACAGATTGGCTTCTTAGGTAGTTTTGGCTAAAGATATGGGCATCCTTAAATAAACTCGGTCAGTAAAAACCACTCTACAGAACTTTGGCCATGGTTTTCTTTCCTAAAAAGTGCCCTCACAAGCGAGAGTGTGACAAAAGTTGAGGATCACTTGTTCAGACTCAGGGACACAATGGCAGATCACTTGATCCGATTAGATATGAAATAGCTCAGGATCTTCCCAGAAGTAGTATTTGAGTTGATAAAAGAATCTGTCTTTCTCATTCTTAGACCACCCATCGGGAATTTTACCTATTTTTAAGTAATTGACAATATGAGCGTACCACGGGGGAGTGCTATGAAAGATAGCTAAGAGGTGCTCATTTGGGAAAGAATAGTCATGGATTGGCTCACTCTTTTCAATTTGAATTCGGGACAGATGATCAGCTACTACATTTTTAGAGCCTTTTTTATCCTGAATCTCAAGGTCAAATTCTTGCAAAAGAAGGATCCATCTGATGAGCCTACGTTTGGCCTCTTTCTTAGACAACAAATATCTTAAGGTCAAATTCTTGCAAAACTTTTCCAAAGCAAACACCACAACTAATAATTCTTTCTTGGTAGTGGTGTAATTCAATTGATCCCCAGATAGGGCCGCTAGCATAATATACTACCACAGGACATTTATTCACCATTTGTCCCAAAATTGCTCTGATGGCGTAGTCAGAGGCGTCACACATTATTTCAAAGGGCAACGACCAATCGGGAGGTTGAAGAATTGGGGCTTTGGTCTATGCCTCTTTCAGATAGTCGAAAGCCTTAAGACAAGCCTCGTCGAAATTAAACGGGACATCCTTGAATAAAAGATTGCATAGAGGCCTAGAGATCTTGGAAAAGTCCTCAATGAACCTATGATAAAAACCGGCATGTCTGAGGAATGAGCGGATTTGCTTGATAGAAGTAGGAGGTGGGAGCTTAGAGATTAGGTCAACTTTTGCCTTATCTACCTCGACCCCTCGTTCGGAAACTATGTGGCCTAAGACAATCCCCTCTTCTACCATTAAGTGACTTTTCTTCCAAATGAGTACCAAGTTTCATAAGTGTTTGAGACAAGTTTCAAAAGAATCCCCAAAGATAGAGAAATCATCCATATATATTTCCAGAAAGTCACCTACCATTTCCAAGAAAATTGCTATCATGCACCTCTAGAAGGTTGCTGGTGCATTACATAATCCAAACGGCATTCTTCGAAAGGCAAATGTTCCATATGGACAGGTGAAAGTAGTTTTCTCTTGGTCTTTAAGGTAAATGGCTACTTGGTTATACCCAGAATACCCAGCTAAGAAGCAGAAATATTTTTTCCTACAAGTTTTTCCAGAATCTAGTCAACAAAGGGCAAAGGGAAGTGGTCTTTTTTCTTGACTACGTTGAGTTTCCTAAAGTCGATTCATACTCGCCATCCCATGGTAAGTGGGGTAGGGATCATTTCACCTTGATCACTGGTGACCACGGTGAGTCCACCCTTCTGAGGCACCACTTGCGTAGGACTTACCCAACTGCTATCTGAAATTGGGTAGATAATACCCGCATCCAACCACTTGACTACTTCTTGCTTGACCACTTCTCTCATATTTGGGTTTAAATGCCTTTACATTTCCCTACTTGGTTTGGCACCCTCCTCTGTATAAATATGGTGCATACAAATGGATGGACTAATCCCTTTCAAGTCAGCCACCGACCAACTAATGGTACCCCTTTACTACTTTAAGACATTAATCAGTTTCTCTTCTTGTATAGGGGTTTGGTAATGTTTGGTTGGGTTCTAGAAACACATACTTAAGGGAGACTGGCAAGGGTTTTAATTCTAGTTGCGAAGGAGATTCAAGAGAAGGCATGGGTGGTTCATTCTTTAGCTCTAGGAGATGTTCAACAGTAGGCCAAGACTATAATGGGTGTGGAATCTTTGTTAAAACATTAGCTTCCTACATCGGGTCATCCGCTACGACCAGTCCGGTTTCTCCAGGGTTTACATTTATTACACATCAATCTTGTTCTGGGTAGGTAGAAGGACTTCCAAACTCATACAAATCTTCACACTTTTCTTCCCTTTGAAGAGTTGAGATTTCGTCAGCATTTTCTAAGTATGGGACATTAGAGGTTGTAAGATCTGGGTTTACAACTAGTTGATTAAGCATTAAATCATTTTCCCAGTGTAGATTAGCTTCCATAACTGAATTACTTTACTCTCTAATCTTAGGATTGATTGTTTCTAAGCTAAGATCAGCTGTTGGAGCTATAGAAATCTATCTTCAAGGGAATCGACTTAATAAGGCTGAACTGGTTGAGTCTAAGGGTAATCATTGTATTCATAGCGAGTTTGGGCTTTAAACCATTAAGAGTGCACATCTAGCAAGGTGGGTTCTTAGGCATGGGCCTAATAAGAAAAATTGGGCTAATTTTCCCACCCAGGGTTATATGGACTAAAGGATGGGTTTGCATTGGGTTGAAAAAGAATTTGTTAGCTACATGTACTTGCTCTATAATGACCGTTTGACATGGGTTCATAGCAGGGCATTGACTAACATGAGGGGCCGGGCTTGCACAGATGGAACATGTTGGGCAGGATGACAAGGTTGGGAATGGGCTAAATTGTTAATGACATGCAAGGACTTGGTCAAGTCTTTGGGCCATCTCGTTAATCTTGCCCACTTGTCGAGACACATGGTTCCAAGGTATATGTGGCTTAGGTTGGAAGTAGTTTCTCATTACAAACTCCGGCCATTGAATTTTTTTTATTTTCTCTTTTCTTTGAAATTTGAAATTTAAATTTTTGAAATTTAATTTCAAATTCAGATTTTGAAATTTAAATTCATGCAAGCAAGTAAGTCAAACACACGACCTAGGGATGACCTAGAGTTTCCTAAACTAGTGGTCCAACCAATGTGAATCCTCTTAGGTTCACTTGGAATTACACCACTTCCTTTGGTTAGCCAGGTAAGAGGTGGGGATGTGGGAGGCTCCCCTTGCTCTCGCAAGGACCTAATTAAGTAACCACAAGACCCGCTTGGGTTTAACCATTTAACTTTTCCTTAGACACCAAACGCCGGTTATGGCAAGTAATTACAAGCTTCCCTAAAATTCAGCACACCTTTGAGCCAAATGTGAGGCTCCCTAAAGGATCTTGTTATCCAAATTTTAAATTAGGGTTTAGGGTGAACTATACATGAAGGATGGTGATTTTTGGGCCAAGGAAGGGTGATGAAATCCCCACCTTATCTTATTTAAATTGTATTGCCCTTAAATGGATTAATGAAAAGAAAACAACAAACAAAATGAATGCAACTAATTATATTGCATGAACAAGTATTCCTAATATTCAATTCAGCAATATAAAATAAAATAACAAAGCCAAACTAATTAAACAAAAGGAGCAATTAAAATAAAAAAATAAAAACCCAACACATTCACAACTAACAAGATAACTTCAACAATTAAATAACCCTATATGATGCATGCTCTAGAACATATCAAACTCTAAATGTTGGAATGCAATTGCAAAACTTTTAAAATATTAATTTTTTTATTTTTTACTTATTTTATTATTTTTTCTGAAATTTGAAATTCAAATACAAAATCAAATTCAGATTCAAATTAAAATTAAAATTTAAATTCATATTTGAAATTTAAACTCAAATTCATAATTTTTAATAATTTCCTATTTAACAATTAATTATTCAATTAAATAAATAAAAAAGGAAATTAAATAAATCAACAAATAATTATTGCAAATAGAAAATAAAATAATTAATTATGCTAAAAAATTAACAACTACCAAAATAAATTCCAACAAAAAATAGCTACTCAAAAGATTAAACCAAAAATATAGAAAAAGAAGATTATGCAAAAAAAAAATAAAATAAAATAATTTTATATTCTTTTGAAAAAAATGATCCTAACAAAACAAAAATTCGTTCAAGAAATTATATGGAAAGAAAAAATAGATCTATAAAAATGACAGAATTAATACTAAAAAATAAATCAGATCTAAAAAAAGTTAATTAAAAATTCAAAAATCACTATTCTACCAAAAAAACAGTTCAAAAATAAAAATAAGAAAATAAAAAATAAATTGGAATGACTACACTTGAAACGCAATCTGGTTTCTCTTCTCTTCTCTTTTCTTCCATAGTCTGGCAATGCTCCAATACCCTACCTTTCATTATTACGTCCTACAAAATCAAAGAGAAACAGGAATTAAACCGAGATTACAGATCAAGTAATCAAACGAAAATAAAAAAAAAAATAATGAAACAGATCTAAACAAAGCAAATAAAAATTTTTCTCCATTGCTTCCTCGACAACGGTGCCAAAAACTTGGTGTGTCCGAAAGTGTGTCGTTAAGTACTTCGGAACACAAGTTTTAATATTTATAAATTTTTCCATTTCTTATAACAATTACAAATGTAGTAAATTGTGAGAATGGGTCGTATCCACAAGGAAACAAGGGAAAAATCGCTATGAACTTTAATCTGGATAGAAGAACACAAAGGGAAGTTGTAGAATCACAAACTTTTAATTAATTAAATTGGAATTCATTAAAAACAAAATTTGAACACTACTAAAAGTGAAAAGTGCATAAAAATTAATAAATAACAGAAATAAATAAATAAAAGAAACTAATTTAAAAGTCTATAATCCAATCAGAGGTAGTAGTCTCCAAATCTCTCCTTTGACCCTCAAACTTCTGAAGCTAAGCCTTCCGTCTTACCTGGCCGAAATCCAGATCTGTAGAAAAGAAAATGAAAATTAAACTGAATGAAAGTAAATTGCAGAAAAGAAAAAAAAATGGAACAGGAAATGAAAGAACATAAATTAAAATGAAAGCTAGTGTAAATTGGTTGGGATCTGAATCTAGAGGTGGTAGTAATGGCTTAGGCGAACTGCAAGAAGCAACCCCTCTTGCCTGGGCGTCCTCCCCTTCCTCTACCCTTGAACTTCTCAAGATCAGCCTTCCGTCTTACCTGGGGGTAGAATCCAACCCCTTCTCTGGAGCCATTACGTCCTTTGTATAGAGAAGGGTGGAAACAACTGGGATTAGAGAGAAACAGGGAGGCGGTACTTGTGTTTTAGCAAAGATGTGGATGCCCTAGGGTTTCTAATGGAGGGTTAGGATGGTTCTAAGGTGATCCTAAGGCTGAGAAGAAAAGGAGAGGGTGCCCAATATTATGTAGGGCTGAGATTTGGGCACCCAGAAATGGGTGGTGGAGATTAAGACGCCTAGGGCTGAAAAGTGGAGATTAAAAGGAATGGGTGACGCCCTAAAGTGGATGGCTTAGATAAAGAATAGAATGGAGGGATGAGATCTAATGGTTAAGGCTGAATGGTGAGGATGTGGTGCCCTAGGGATAGAAAGCTAAAAAGAGAGTGCCCTATAATGAATGGTAGAGATTAGAAGGGATGGAAGGTAGAGATTGAGTAGCTAGGGGTGGCTATGGCTTGTTAAGGATGAAAAGAATGAATTAGAAGGCACCCTAGGGTTTGCTAAGGAGAGGAGAGCATGTTAATACAGTAGGAGGGGCATTATTCTATGTTTAGTAGATAGGAGGCGCCCTCCTGTGCTCAGTTTTTCATAAAAACACCACTTCTCTCAGCTGGTCTTCACACCAGCTTCCCAAATACTGCATTTCAACCATGAAACTTCTCAAGTTTTCCACGAGATTTGCCTAAAGACCCTCAGAGGTCACAATATTGAAATTAACTAGGAAAAGGGACATTTTGATTATTCTAAGTTCTAAAATAACCCTAAAACGATGCCCTTAAGGTATCTGAAGGGATGAGAGATCCATCCCATGGACGCCCAAAGATTGCGGAATGAGGGGCGAATTTCAAAAAATTTTTCTCTCCCTTCAACTGGGAATCATATTCCCTATTTAGAAAATCATATTTTCAAGGATCATTCTTGAACCTTAAACTGAACCAGATTTGAACCAAAAGGAGTATGAGAGAATTATACCTGATACGGAGAAGTAGAATCTCCCAACGAAGGTGTTCACGCCCAAGGAAGGATCTAAAGACTGCTCCCATTGAAGATGACACAGTGCAGGTGGAGCAGAATCAACAGTGTTCTACTCCAAGAACTTTGTCCTTCGCAAGAATCAACAAGATGGTACGTGAGCACAGCTTCCTTTCAATCCTTTCTCAAAGAACTGATGTCAAGATCCAATCTTGACTTCTCCCACAACTGGAGATCGAACTGGCAAACAGGGCAGCAAGAACAGGGAGGCGGCAAGAGAGTATTCGTAGGGAGCAGAATTCTCTCTTTCTTGATTTCAGCACTAGAGAAAATCTGTTGTGTGTCTTTAAAGGCTGCCGCCCCCTTCTTCTTTTATAATCTTAAAGGGATCAGCTCCTAATCAGATTAGGAATTGCTAATCCAAATCATATTTGGGTTAGAAGTTCCTTTAAGTGATAAGAGATAATCCTTATCTTATTTGGAGATCAGATCAGCCATCTCCTAATCTAATTAGGAGGTTTCCAGATCTAAATCTCATTTAGATCTTGGACTCTCTAAGTGGATAGGGTCTAAGTCCAATCCTATTAGCTGATCCACTTCAGAATTCGCCCCTTTATTAACTAAATAAACAACCCAGTTTGAAATGGGCTTTAGGCTCATTAAGCTTATGTGCTCACTTAACCTTCCTAACTGCTGCCCAGTTGGGCTTCCTTGTATGGCGTGGGACCCAACCATTGATCTACACATCAGCCACATGGGTTCGGCCCAGCCTTTGTTACAAGGCCTGGCCGAATACACTGTTAAAGACAGTGCACCCCCTGAAACACATCGAATGGGCTCTATGGGCCCAACACTTACCCCAAGTGGTCCCTGGGCCAAGCCACCTTGTAACACCCAGGGATTGTGGGCAGATGCAAGATTAGCCCATCAGGTATTATCCTCAATGGTCTTACACTTAACCTCTCAGCCCATAATGATCATACACTGCCCGACAAGAGAGGACCTCTCCCTCGGCTGCAAGGAACAGTGTTGCACTCTCCACTCATATGGATCCCGGGAATTAAAACCTTCTTGCAAACATTTTAAAAACCATAATATATATACTTTTATATCTCATACAAAATATACTTTGCAAAACAAATCTCAACGGTTGAAATCGGCTGCCGGCAGTCTTGGTTTCCATCAGTGAGAGTGCATCCCCGATCATTACCTTTGTTCGACAAAGGGGCTGATCCTGTCACTATGATCACCCACTCAGATGAATTTTCGGATTGTCCCAACATACCCAGGTTTTGACCCTTGCTAAGGATCTCACTGATTGGTATATCAAAGATAGCCCAATCCGACACCTAGTGCAGTATCATAATCGAGTCTAGGGGTCGGGTGTAACTTTTCAGTTTTGCCCATCAATCTCCAAGGTCCAGGGCAATACTGGAAATCTGGTCCAGTTCATAGATTCAATTAATCCCACACTGTATGTGCCTAGGGTCTCACCCTGGCAGCTGAGACAGGCCACCCCAACCGACTTGGTGGCACCATAGTGTCAGCCTTGTCAGAATAGGTCTCCCCAGACCGACTCACTGGCTGTGAACATTCTAAACTAACACGAGTCTCATTAAGTGTCCAGTTTAAGGGTATTACATAGAAACATACCAAGGGAACATGAATCAAATATGCATCTTTATTCATTTACAATAAACTCATAAAGTACATCATTCTGATTGAAGCTAAGGGCATACAAAACTGTCTAACAGTATCAAAATACAGAGTTATCCGTTCGTAGCTGACTAGGCGAACATGTCAGTGTGATCTCTCAGTAGTTGTATTAGCTCTTTCCAAAGGTGATTGCCTAGGAGAGAGTCAACTTGGACCATTTTCTCATGGTCTTCTTCATTGAGCGACACCTAGATGAGGTCTTCTATAGGTTGATCACATTGCGTCCTAACCTCATCTCGCAAATCGTAAGTCTCAGCTATCAGTGTTTTCGTGGCTTGGTGTGGTCCTCGGGAAGAGGTCAGTTAGCAATGTCGTGCTATCCTCTGGTTCCCACATGCGACTCCCATGCCGTATTGGGTTGGGAACTTTATGGCGAGAAAGAAGGTGGAGATGGAGGCCTGTAGAGCATTGGGGGTTGCCCTGCCAAAGATGGCATTATAAGAGGATGGACAACAAGCCACAATGAAATCCACCATGGTCATCGCTGTGATGTTACCATCTCCTATCAACAAGGGAAGTGTTATCCTCCTTGTCGATGCCAAGCTTATCGAATGCTTCTTCAAAAAGGACGTCCGCCGAGCTACCTGTGTCGACTAGGATACGGCATACTTTGAAGTTGGCTATCTCGGCAGTGATTACTAGCGCATCGTTGTGTGGAATCTACACTCCTCGAAGGTTGTCTTTTGTGAATGTAATCGGATCATCTTGCCTCTTCTTTTGTTCACAATGGTCGACCTCGCACAACGTGATGTTGCAGATCTGCATGAGAACTTCAGACTACGGTATACTTAACAACGTGAAGTTCCAAAAGGTTGGCGGAGGTGTTTGAGCTCTATGGTCGGGCCGTCAATCTTACCTCTTATGGTCCCAGTCCGACCTTTTTGACTTTCGTTCGTCTGTGTCCCTCTTCTTCTTATCAGACTTCTCTTCTTCTTCCCTCAGTTGAGCCTGGACTTCTTCCATGGTAATGTATTTCTGAGCATGCTTCATCAGCGCGACTATGGTCTACAGAGGGGTTTTGGAGATGGGGAAGTTGAAGGGCAAAGGGCAAAGTCCATGCTGAATAGCAGTGACTGCTACTGATTGGTTCAGGTTGCAGACTTGTAATGCTTCGGAATTGAACCTTGCCAAATAGTCTCCAAGAGATTTCCCTTTCCTCTGCCACACCTGCATGAGGCTAGCCGAAGTTTTCCAATGCTTCTGGCTGGCTGTGAACTGCATCCAGAATTGGGTCTCCAGCCATTCCCATGACGCAATGGAGCACAACGGAAGGGATGAGAACCATGTAAGTGTCGGGCTTTTGAGAGTAGCTACCAGTGCCTTGCACATCAAGGCTTCTAACGCCCCATGGAGCATCATTTAGGCCTTAAGTGCGTCGATGTGGTCGGAAGAGTCTGTTTTCCCATCATATCTATCGAATTGCGGGGCGCGCCACCACGCGGAAGTCACCTCATCCACGATCTCTTCGGTAAATAGTGGTTCTCGAGTAAGATGAGCAGTTGGTTCCACTGGCTGATCTACGACTCATGCCATGCTCCTCTAGACTTGGCTTCACTCCAACTCCTTTAAGTGCTTTCAGAGTTCCTGGATTTTGACATACCTATGGTTCGGAGCTGTGGTGTGCATTGTCCCTTCTCTCTTAGGATGCACAAGGTAGTCTTTCATAGAGCTAGGTTCAGCAACGGATACCACGCGAGGCGGTGTCCGTCTACCAAGCCTTACTTTGGTGGGCTACCAGGTTCATGAGTGCGGACAGAGAGGGCAGACTTTCTTGTTGTGTCCTGCTTTTCCTGTTTGGACCGTGCTATCCCCTTGTTAGCCTGGTGTGCTTTGTTGTCCTTAGGATGAGGATCATCCTTCGTGTGCATCAGGGTGTGAGGCGGGGCAGCCTTGTTGGGTGGTGCTGCGGGTCCTAGGATCTACATCATCTTGAAAATCTTGTCGACCTTCTCCTGCATTGCCTGGAATTGCACGGGGTCAACTGTGGCCGGGTGTTGCTGAGCTTCTTGGGGTGGAGGACTGCGGTGGCAAGATTCCCGAGATGGGGATCGGCTTGTTAATTGCTCATAATGATTTCTTGGCATCTTAATCGTTTTCTTGATTGCATGGAGAGAGATTTCGGGAAGGCTTTTTGTGCATTTCTATAGATGACGCCATTCTGATGCTACTCGATCAGAATCCATTTTTAAGTGATAAGATTACAAAAAACAAAAAGGTTAGAATCCATTTTATTTTGGGTTTGAGGATTTACTATTGCATTTCACATATTCTTGGAAATGCTAAATTACATTCACACTTTTTCAAATTATAAGTTAAAAACTGGAATAAACAAACAACAATGCATGAACAGGTGTAAATAGCATTCACATGTTCATTACATTTCTTTCAAGCCAAACACAACCTTACTTAATTTTCTTTTTATTGTGAATATTTTGTTAAATTGCTCCACTCTTTCTCAAAAGTACGTAGCTTTTTTGGGAGTATGCTTTGGTTGTGAAAGCCTTGTTGAATTGCTCTAGCGATTCTCAAGAATGACTTTGCTGAGGAAGAAGTGAAAGCAATGATATACATGGGATTTTACAAATAATTTAAGTGAAAGAGTAAGATGGTCTCATAAAATAATGTAAAGGTAATTCGATATTTTAGAGATATTTAAAACACACATAAAACAGCAACTTGAAAATATTGTTTAAAGTTAATTGACAAAATGCTAAAAAAAGGAAAAAATATTGGATCTGAAATTTCAGGGTGATCTTTGTTAGAAATGAAAGCTCAATGAGCTAAGGCAAAATGTTGGTGTGAGGAGGGCCTTATGATGAAGAGATCCAAATTCATTTTACATGCATAAAGCAGATCAGAAATAATTTTATACACGCCCTTGTTCGTAACTCATCCAAACTTAGAATCAAAATATCCTCAAGGGAGTTATTTAGAAATTAGAATATGTGAAATTATGACTGGATATAAAATCTTTGAACCAAACGAAAATGGCAGCCCCCTTCTAATTTAACATCAATCCACGGAAAGGACTGAGTCCATCCTTATAAATCTTAACTCTACCCTAGGGGTGGACCCACCGAACTATAAAAACTCATAAAAAATGACTTTGAAATCAGATTACCCTTTACCCAGCTCCTTCCATACGCCAAGTTATAAATGTGACGTGAAGACTTATTAATAGATTGACTTTTAATTCTTTCATTTTTTTCTATCCTCATTTGTCTTTCTAGTGGACAGAAAGCGAGAGGAAGAGTAGACGAGACATGGTTTTAGACGTAGATAGAGCAACCACCAGGTGTCTTGTCGCTTTGAGGAGATTATATCAAATGTACGAGACAGAAGCATGGACAGAGATTTTTCTGTTAGAATCGTCAATTTTAATTAAAACTCTTGTTTCGGTTTTGAAGGAAAAGTGTGTGCCACAGCTGCACAGCACACCTTAGATCGATCGATCTCACGGCACATCTTAGCCATACATCTTGTATATATTATACATGCATGCTTGTATTTATTATATATGTAAAGATGTTCTCAATACAGGGTGGGATGTGATGTTAAGGTCGGTGTGAAGCATATTCTGTAAAGAGCAGATTCCAATTCAGAAAACTGTAAGAAAAGTTCATTTTTTCTTACTTTTTCCTTCAAACAAAACACAGCCATAGCCTTAATGTTCACATAGAAATATAGATTGTAAATTATTATACTTAATTTCATAAGGTTTCAAAAGTAGCTTAGTTTATTAGATTCCTATCTTTGGCCAATATGGTTGAACCATTTGGGTCAATGAGAATTGGTGATGGTGACTAGTTAGCAATATAATTGTACAAAATATAATATTTAGAGAAATTACCTAAAACTCACCATGAGTTTTCAACATTTCTCTTAAATTCATCACATCTTTTCAAAATATCTAAAACTCATCACAACTTTTTCAGTTTTCAATTAGATTGTTTTTTTTCGCATTTTTAGTGTTTTTTTATAATTTCCAATGTTTTTTATAATTTCTTTTTTTTTTACATTTTTCTATTTTCTACAATCTATAAATTTTTCTATATTTTTTTATTTATTTACAATTTGTGTGTTTTTATATAATTTTTGGTGTCTTTTCTACAATTTTTATTTTCTGATTTTGTTTTTCAATTTCTATAGTTTCTATGATTTGAAAATAATTTTTTATTTTGTTTGTAATCTCTATAATATTTTATATTTTTTGTAATTTCTATGTTTTTATGTATTTTATATTTGAAAATATTTTTTGAACATTTTCCTTTTTTCATGTCTAAATATTAAAATGGTAATATATCTACACCCTTTAATTTATTTTGTATATATTTTGTATTTTTCTATGAAGATTAATTAAATTATTAATATATTAACACCCGTTAGTCTGTTTAATGTCAAGTCAATGACATAGTGGGTTTTAAACATTTTGAAAAGTTGTGGTGAGTTAAAGAGAAATGTTAAAAACTCATTGTGAATTTTAGACAATTTACCTATATTAAAATAGAATTGCCGAGTTGGATTAAGTGTTTCTTGTTTTCCGTGATTTGTTGTTTTCAATTTGTACATTCATTTATTCATGACATATTGACATCCCGTGGATCAGCAAATCATTCGAACCAGACCGATTAAGGGTTAAACCGTCACCAACAAGCTTAAAAGGCACAAAATTTTTGAGTCCGGTCTACTGCAAACTCCAATACGCCAGCACTAATACAATAATATCTTTGCTTTTTCAGTCAAAATAGAAAGGTACTTCCATTTGTCCTATAGCTATAGGATTGAAAACTTAGTTTAACGTTAGTGAATTGGAAAATATGTTTAGTTCAATTCATTGACTTGTGAATTGAAAATGATGGAGAGAGTGATTAACTTAGTTGACATGCTAATTAATTAAATTGTGACCTGACCATAATAAGCGTGGATCAACACTTGTATATATATGTTAATAGTGGAATTCATGTCTCGTTATGATTTCCGGTATAGCAGCGTTCTGTTCTTCCCAGTTCTCACCACACCAGGACCCATATATCTTATGGCCATGCTTTGGTCCATGTTACTTCACCTAATCCTACTACTGTTGCTGATCATGACGACGGAAGAAGCAAAAGCAGCAGCGTCTTCAAAATTGTCTCTGACAAAACCCGGCTGTCAGGAGAAATGTGGGAACCTCAGCATCCCATACCCGTTTGGCATCGGCGATGATCCCAAGTGTTTTCTGAATAAATATTTTCAGTTTTTCTGCAACACCACTAATGGTGATCCCCAGCTGATGATGTATTCCGATTCCGATGTTAAACCAATTTTTAACATATCTCTGCATGGGCAACTGGCGACCACCATGTTCGCGGCTTTCAAATGTTACGCAGGGGAGGAGAAAGACTTGGTGGGGAACAACTATCAATGGGAACTTCCAGAATCATACATGCTGTCGGACACCAGAAACAGATTCATAACTGTCGGTTGCGACACCTCTGGAACTTTGTATGACTACAATGGCGAGGCATTCTACGTGGCTTACAGTTCAGGTTGCTTGAATGATACGAAAGAGACTTTGTTATCATGCGACGATGGCCTTAGATGCTGCCAGACCACCATACCCAAGGGCATCACTGGTTTTTATATTACCACAGGAAGCCTTTACAACTTCTCCTATACATGGAATATCAGCAGATGCGGATATGCCTTTCTGTGTGACAAGGATTAGATGGCCTCACAAGTTTCACGCCTTTGGAGCATGAGAAACGAAATGAAATATCTCGAAAATGTTGGCATCCAAACTCCAATAATACTGGATTGGGCAATTCGAAACAAGACTTGCAAGGGCGCAGGAGGAATGGAAGATAATGTCTGTGGTAACAACACCTATTGCACTAATTCCACAAATGGTCCTGGATATCTTTGTCACTGTTTGGAAGGTTACCAAGGGAATCCTTATCTCCCTGATGGATGCCAAGGTATGAATTATACTCTAGCTAATAATTCTCTTTTCCTTTAAGCTATGTTTGGTTTGAAGGAAAAGATAGGGAAAGGAAAGGAAAGGTACGGAGACCTTTAGTATAGGTTTCCTTGTTTTTCCCTTCCTTTACCTATCTTTTAAACGAAACATAGCCTAAATGGAAAGATAGGGTATTGGGATCAAATTACATTACCTCTTTTTCCGTCAAGCATATCACGACCTTAATTCTTTACTACATATTTTAACATGGAGCAATCATTCTGCCAATCCGAACCATTTGTAGAGCATGTGATTTCTCTGCATCTTAGGATTCCAACAGATTGCGAAATTCTTGTATTGGAGTTAAATAATTGGTCTAATGAATTTTCAGTTATGGGAAAATTTCCTATTAGTATCTTGTACCTTTGATCTAGTCAAACTTTAAAATGGGATAATTCAGCACCCAAACTTTCAAAACCAGACAATTCAGTACTTGCGATTAATCAGTCATTAATCAACATCTAATTTTCTTTATGAACCATCCAAATGTTGGAAAAAAAATGAATGGTCTCAAATACTTGTCTATTCTATTAAAAAACGTTTGGGTCACCAGAATGCCCATTAAAATATGACCCCAACTTTTTTGAATAAAGAGAAAATGATTTGGAACTATTCAATTTTTGTCAATATTTGGATGGATAATAAAGAAAATTAGATGATACTCAAAGACATTTATTTCATTTCAAAATGCTATTTAAAGGCCAGTTAATTATAAGTACTAAATTGATACATTTTGAATGTTTAAGTACTGAATTGTCACATTTTAAAATTAGGGAACTAAAATGACACTAAGCCCAAAATATAGAGTACTAATAATTAAGAATTTTCCCTTTTCTTGTTTTATCTCAATATGTGAAGAAACAACTGAAATATTGTTTTGTATGCCTAGTATCCGACTGGTCAATTGCAAACAAGACATGTGAGAAAGGAAGCATGAATTATGCATGCGGGAGTAACACTTACTGCTATGTCTCCAATAACAGCCCTGGATATAATTGTCATTGTATGTAAGGTTATCATGGGAATCCTTATCTCCCCGATGGATGCCAAGGTATGACTTCTTCACTCTTTTATGAATTTTGCCTGAAATTTCACACCACCTTGGCTATGTCTGTCCAATATGAACCATCTGATACAGGGTATCTATAAATCAACCTTGCCTTCATTCCTACCGTTTTCATGGGTTCTTTTATTTCTACTGTATTTTATTTTCATTATTTATATTTTCTATTTAGAAGCTTTGTTCATTAAGATGTGATTAATGGAATCTTCATCGAGCACATTTTGTCAGTGACCTATCCCGTAATGATTTTACGGTAATTAAACGTGATTGTTGTTTGTTTCACCTCGTCTATCTGTTTTACTGCAATAAACTGACGATGATAACAGCAATCTTGATATCGCCGGATACAAGACCTGGTTGCCAAAACAAATGTGGGAATGTTCCTACCTGTTACAAAAATGATGACTTCATGTTATTTTGCAACACTGATACTCATCCTCCAAAATTGACGATTTATGGCCATCGTTATTATAGGCATAGCATTCTGAATATATCACTTGAAGGCCAATTGACGGCCTCCATTATGGGAGCTGTCCAATGTTACATGGGGGCAAGCGAAGACTTGCAAGTCTATAGTATTAGATATAATTTTTCAAAGAGATACAAGCTCTCCGACACCAGAAACAGATTGGTGACTGTCGGTTGCGACACATATAACCATTTGTATGACTACAATGGCGAGGTCTTTTACGTCGGCTGCTCCTCAGAATGCTTGAACGATACTAAAGTGACAGGTTTATCATGTGGGCGGGGCCTTGGATGCTGTGAGACCACTATACCCAAGGGTATCACTGATTTTCATTTATACATTCAAAACGATCACAACTTCTCCTACACATGGAATATCAATAGATGCGGGTTTGCCTTTCTGTGCGACAAGGATTTGATGGCCTCACAAGTTTCACACCTCTGGAGTATAAGAAACAACGTCTCATATCTCCTAAACGTTGGGATCCAAACTCCAATAATACTCGACTGGGCCATCGGATACAAGAGTTGCGAGGAAGCTCAAAGAAGCGAGGGGATACCTGGTTATGCCTGCGGGAACAATACCTATTGCACCAACTCCACAAATGGCCTTGGATATCTTTGCCATTGTTTGGGAGGGTACCAAGGGAATCCTTATCTTCCAAGCGGATGCCAAGGTTTGCAACCCAAATGTATATTTGTTGATTTGGAATATATGGTAGAAAATTCTATGCTTACAAATCCTTAGATATAAGTGATAAAAATAGTTGAAATTTTGGAAAAGCACTTTAAACCATTTTCTCGAATACCCTTCCCTATCTTACTTTCCAAAACCAAAAGTAGCCAAAGCAACTCTTGCTTAGTTTCTAGGATGTTAAGGGATAAAATGGAATTTTCTTGGATATTCTTCTCTTCCCATGTTTGGTTAATTTGTGGGATGCCGTGAGATGGGATGGGATGGGATGGGAAACTAGTGGGAAAGGTGGGGAAGCTGGTTTAACAGAAAAAACACTATTCTTGTAGTATTTTTAGGAGTTAATATTAGACACATGAACCATTAATAAATTATTAATTATTTTATAACATATAATGAAAATAGTTTAATTAAATTAAAAGAAATAATTGACAAAAATATTTATTCAATAAAAAATTTCAGAAATTAATTATTAATTAATAAAAATATATGAAAATTATTAATTAAGTCATAAATATTAATAATAATTTTTAAAGTACTAAAAATTAAATATTAATTAATTAATTATTAATAATAACTATTTAATAATTAACAATAGTATAGTCAATAGTTAAGTGATAAATTATGTAATTAATGAATAATGAAATAATTATTTTATTATTAATTTAATAAATAAATAAATAAATGTTAGTTAAAAAATAAATACTTTTAAAATATAAAAACTCTTTGTGAATTCATAATAAATATTAACTAAAAACTCAGATATTAATTCTTAACTTATAGTTAATTAACTAATTAATAATTGATAATTAAATATTAAGTAACAAATAAATTTACTAATTACCAAATTAATTAATTAATAATTATTATTTGGGTTGATTTTCACACTCTTTTCTCTTTTACAAGTAAATAATGTAATGTGAAAAACTTCCACCCATTTTCCCTTTCTCATCCCATCCCATCAAAATCTTCCCTCAAATCAAACACAGCCTAAAGATTTTCTTATGCTTAAAAGCTTTAAGGATAAAAAAGTAACGTAACGGATGTTCAGATTTGCTAGAAAGGATCACTAATGTGTCTGTTCTGATTGGCCATTAGTAGCCCATTACACATATTGTTTCCAGAGAAAAATCAAGTGGCTAACCTCAGGATAAGGTCTCTTTACATTGCAAGAAATGAATAATAACATTTGTTTGTTGGTGAATAGATCTGCTGCGAGCAAAAATTGTGAAGACGCTAACAGCATGGCATGGCATGGCCATACATCGGGAACATCATGTCTTGAATAAATGTTAGCACACTTTTTGTTTGCAGTAAATTTGGGCTCACCTATTGCAGCCGGGTTCTGCTGCAAATAAGCACAGCAACTGTTGTATGTATTTAGATATTTAGACCCAGTTTGGTAAGAATATAAATATAAATTTATATAATATAAATACATACAAAATAATATAAAATACAAAGTTTTGCATTCTACATTATTCCTGTGAAACTGAGTTAAATCCAAAAACAAAAACAAACAAAAAAACCACCACTAAAAATCTATGTTTTTTTTGGATACATAGCCCTTGACAGGTCAATTGCAAAGACATGTGAGAAAGGAACCATGAATTATGCATGCGGGAATAACACGGACTGCTCCATCTCCAGCAACAGCCCCGGATATATTTGCCAATGCATGAAAGGCTACCGTGGGAATCCTTATCTCCCTGATGGATGCCAAGGTATGGCTCGGTCCCAATTGGCTCGGTCCAATGTAATATTCAACTAAAGCAGTCATGAATATAGCATGGATGAGTGACTGACAGATGGCCACCTATACAGAGATGCTGGAAAATTCTAGAATAATTCCCCAGCTTAGAAAAGAGAGAAAACATATATGACCCATTTTCCAAATCGGTGGTTGATTTATGGTTAGTATTGGTTCTGAGGTGGTTGGTAAGATTTTTTATTATACCCTGAATTTTCATTTACATTAATGACCGGTCAGTGACAACTATTCCCTTAAACTTTCATTTGTGATAAAAGATTCCCTTTTAACTTTTACTTTGAAACAAATACTTCTGGCCATTAAGTCAAACAACGGAATGTGTTAAATTACAAAAATACTCATTAGAGATTTTGTTATTTTTTTCTTTACCCTTTTTTTTAAAATCTGATTTAAAAATATCTCCATTTTTTTGTAAGGTTATGTTTGGTTTGAAGGAAAATGCAGGGAAATGAAGGAAAGGGTAGAGAAACCTTTACAAATTAACCTAGTTTGTATAGGTATTCCTGTCTTTTCCTTCATTTTCCTACGTTTTCCTTCAAACCAAACATAACCTAAAAGAAACCAGTCAAAATAATAAGAGCCATTCTAGTGGTGTAGACAAACAAGTTTTGTTTTTTTTTTCATAACTCCCCAACCCCAGGTGCAGGTGGGATTTGATCCCAAACCTCTGCCCAGCAAGAGGCCTTACAACCAACCAGTCAGCACCGTGCATAGAGAAAAATAAAGTTGCTTTAAATTCTTGCTTCATTTCACTAAGAAAAATCTCTCTCTTCATCTTAAAATATAAAAGTTATCCACTCCTTTCTCTTAAAAATGAAGAAAAACCAAATGAAACCTTAAGGTTGTGTCTAGTTTGAAGGAAAAAGTATGGAAAGGGAAAGGTAGAGAAAGATTTACAAATCTTGTATAGGTTTTTCTATCTTTCCCTAAATTTTCCTTCAAACCAAACATAGCCTAAATGTATATCCATCAAAAAGAAACCCCTATGATTTCATTTGAACATTGAACCCAGTCAGAAATCTGGAAGAATCTACTAAAGTAATAGAGAGGAATTCAATATTATATTTAGAAAATTAATCAAATCATAAACTGTTCAAATAAATTAGAAAAGGTAGTTTGGGGATATAAAAATTTAAATAGTTCAATGAGAATCTTTTTTGAAGTTAATTGATGTAACTCTAAAGAAGGGGGCGTTTGTCACAAAGTGGAAGTTCAGGAGGGTCTTTGTCGCAAATGAATATTCGCCAGGGTAATTGTCACTAAACCCATAACCCATAGTAGAGTGGGCCTTTATAGCCCATGGAAGTTCAGAGGGATAATTGTCGCTGACCCATACTGTGGTGGTATTTATAATATACCTTCTTTCTGTGAATCCCTTGAACACCTTTTTTTTCTTTTATTTCATATAAACGTTTTTTAAGTTTACTTCTAAGAAAAGACGCATAAGCTCCCCAGAGCTGTTCCTACATCCCTACCCACAGCTGTGGATTTGGAATAATCTCTACTACACTGAAAAAAGCCACCGGAATTGATCCCAATTAATGTACATACAGCTGCCCATCTCAAGGTCTGATCATTCTATTTCATTCCGTACCGATTATAGTCATCTTTTGTTCAGAGCTTCGGAAACCAAACCATCGCCTCCACCATATCCCTGCTTTAACAAGGGTTCGCTTGAAATGAAAGAAATTGGAAAAACATTTTTATTTAATTTTTTAGCATCCCAACCGAGGTACAGGCACCCAAGTCTCTACAACGACCTGCAGAGACCCTACCAAGTACCAACCAACTTGCAGATTGAAAATACATTTTAATTGTTACAATTGACATACAATTAATGGTTTACGGTGCTTTTGCATGGGAACAGAAATGCCCACATCATTAGTGACAAGACCTGGCTGCCGAAACAAATGTGGGAATGTTAGCATCCCGTATCCCTTTGGTCTAGTTGGTGATGATTCAACCTGTTACAGAGATGAATTTAAGTTGTTTTGCAACACTGCCACTGATCCTCCTAATTTGACGATTTATGGCGATGGGCACTATGACCATAGCATTCTGAATATATCACTACAAGGCCAATTGACATTCTCACGGATGGCTACTACGTCCTGTCACATGGGAGAGAATCAAGACCTACAGGGGACCCCGTCAACCATCGATCTACCAAAAGCATACAGATTCTCCAACACCCGGAACAAATTCACGGCAATTGGTTGTAACACACTTGGCATCATGTCTGATTCCGATGACAAATACTTCCACATCGGCTGCATTTCATTTTGTCCTTATGCTACAGAAGTGAATGGGTCATCTTGTGATGGCATCGGATGCTGCCAGACGGCAATACCACATGATCTTGGTACATTTAATCTAAAACTTCAAACGTATAGTGATGACACCAGTTCCTCTTACACTTGGAATATCAGCAGATGCAGCTTTGCCTTTCTGTCTGACCAAGAATGGTTCCTTTCGAATGCATATAAACTGTGGGATTTAAGAAACAAGGTGGACACTCTTGTAAACAGTGAGTTCAAAACTACAATGATTGTTGATTGGGCAATTCGAAACATGACTTGCGATCAAGTGCAGAGGGGAAAGTTTGACTATGCGTGCGGGAAAAATACAGAATGTGCAAACTCCATTAATGGCCCAGGATACCTTTGCCATTGTAAGAAAGGCTTTCATGGGAACCCTTACCTCTCCGATGGTTGCCAAGGTAACTATTCTAAACTTTACCATTCTACTTTATTCTTTACGCTAAGATGAGATCAACATATGAGAAAAGGTAGTCTACTCCCGCACCATATCAATTATCTTCATTGTCTACTCCTTCCAAGCTTATAATTTTTATGATCACTTCTAATAGACACTTCAGTGGATTCAGGAAACTCTATAATTTGTTTCACATTTATCTATCACTTATATAAATTTGATTTTATGAGTGTAAGACTGTTTTTTAGTATAAGTTAAGGTAAATTAAATGAAAATAAAGAAAAGGAAGACAAGTACCAACCTTGTACAGGTTTCTATATCTTTCCCTTTTTCTCTCTACTTTTCCTTCAAGCCAAACACAGCCCAAGGGAGCCCAGAAAACCAACAAACACAAGCCGAAGACAAGAAAGAACCCCAACAGCTAGGGCAAGAGCTAGCGGACATAACCAATGCCCACACCCACGACAAGACAACCAAGATAACTTGAATAAAAGGCCTGGGTCTGACATACAACCCCCACCTGGCCCAAAACAAAAAAAGCACACAGAAAGGAATAAACCACCGAATCCAGGATAGAAGACAAAACATTTATGATGAAACATTTCGTCCCCTTCCCCTTTCTAAGTCTACCCCAGCATGTCTCGCGTACTGTTGCGGCTTTTGCTTCGATTATTGTAAATTTAAGAATTTAAAATAGTGATAATATCATTGAAATAATGAAAAAAAGCATTGCATTACTTGGTAGGAAAATTTTCATTATTAACCATTCCCTCCAAAGCAAATACATGCCATTAGTATTGTTTAATTGGTACTATATATTTTTATTATATGGTTTAATTAAAATGTGACTAATAAATTCATTAACCAATATTAACATGGGGTTTGAATAGTAATAATTAATAATGTTCTCTCCGAGATTTTCGGATTTGATGTGAAATTTATTTTATATGGAATACTTGACCTAATGCTTCATTTATTGTCTTCTTGCCAGACATAAATGAATGTGGAGATCCAAATAAATATCCTTGTATAGGGCGTTGCACTAATACAATTGGATCTTATCATTGCACTTGCCCGAAGGGGAGTTATGGTGATGGTAGGAAAGATGGCCAAGGTTGCAAGAGTAATGTTTTCCATATATTTAAGGTCATCCTAGGTAATGTTCTTGTCCTACTGCAATTTTAATCCAAGTGCTATAAACATATTTTCTTCATTCACATTCGTGCTGTATTCCTTTGAAAATTACAACATGACAATAAATATATTATAGGACTCCTCTACTTTCTATTAACTGTAATCTAATTCTATGCAGGTGTAAGCTTCAGCATCTTGTTTTTACTCATTTGTATCTCTTGGTTATACTTCATCATAAGGAAAAGAAAACTCATGAAATTAAAAGAGAAGTTCTTTGAGAAAAATGGTGGACTGTTTTTACAACAACAACTATCTTCAATTGGAGGTTCAAAACTCCTAAGGATCTTTTCAACTGAAGAATTAAAGTTGGCAACCCATAATTATAATGAAGAATTCATCATAGGCCGAGGTGGACAAGGTACGGTATACAAAGGCATTTTATCTGATCATCAAGTTGTTGCAATTAAAATGTCTAGAATGATGAATGAGAATCAGATTGAACAATTCATAAATGAGATTGTCATTCTTATTCAAATTAACCACCGAAACGTGGTAAAGCTCCTGGGGTGTTGTTTGGAGACTGAAGTACCATTATTAGTTTATGAATATGTCTCCAATGGAAACCTTTTTCAACACATTCAAAGAAACCATGACATCTTTCTTTCTTGGGAGGACCGGTTGAAGATTGCAACAGAAACTGCTGGGGCGCTTGCCTATCTACACTCTACAGTTTCTATACCAATCATTCGCAGAGATATCAAATCCACAAATATATTATTAGATGAAAATTTTACAACAAAAGTATCTGATTTTGGAGTTTCAAGATTACTTCCTGTGGATCAAAGCCAAATAACCACATTGGTTCAAGGGACCTTGGGGTATCTGGACCCAGAGTATTTTCACACAAGCCAGTTAACAGAGAAGAGTGATGTTTATAGATTTGGAGTCGTTCTTGTAGAGCTCTTAACAGGGAAGAAACCTCTTTCTTTTGAAAGATCACAAGAACAAAGAAACCTTTCTACATACTTCATTGCATCAATGAAAGAGAACCGTCTCTTTCAACTAATTGAAAGTCAACTTTGTACAGAGGAAAATACGAAGGAACTTCTTATAGTTGCTGAGCTTGCAAGAAGATGCCTCAATGTAAAAGGTGAAAAAAGGCCCACTATGAAAGAAGTTGCATTGGAACTACAAGGATTGAGGTTAGAAAAACACCCATGGATTCAACAAACAGAAGAAGAGAGTATGAACTTATTATCCAAGCACTCAGAACTCCATGTACCACAAGGACATTATGTTGGTGATACATCTGAGCAGTCTTCTTTGCAAAAAGATATGATATTTTCTATGAATTTCCCTCGTTGAAATGATCTAAGACATCCCTTAGGGTTCATGTTGTGTGTTTTCTAAGTTCATGGTATATGAAAATATTATGTTCTTATGTTTGTTGAATTGTAAACAATAAGATATATGAATAAATAGGTACATTTATTCTCATATTTTAAAATCAAAATACTCTTACACATTTAGCCCAACAAGTTATCCCAAATGCTGGACATGATCTTGGCCCTATTGATGAGATGTCACACAACCTTCCACTATTACAGTGCTCGTGAATAACCAGATATCCCCAAAACAACATTCAGTAATACAAGACATGGAAGAAGGCTCTAATTTTTTCTTGTATTAATTTGAAGAAGTGAATACTCTAGAGAAAGTCCAACGTGTGAAGGAAGTAAGAAGAATGTCAGCCTCATCATTGAATACGATGATAAATATGAAGTTCGATCGGGTATGAGGAAGAAGAAACATGTGTCCTTGACCACACCCGTTAACTTCATAAAGGTTGGCTCTACTTCGGGCAAATTCCTTGGCTGCTATATTGCTTGTGACCTTCTGTATTTCCTTGGCCAACCATAGAGGTTACATGTTGAGGATGACTTAAATCTTACCAAAGTTTGCCTTAATTTCTTGTTATATGACTACGAAGCAAAGGAATTTTCTCGAGGTTATCCCAAAGGCACCCTTCATGGAGTTCATCTTCATTTGGTACTTTTGCAAGACGTCGAAGACCTCATTGAGGTTTGTAATGTGCTAGATGGATTTGAGGCTTTTTACCACCATATCACCAACAATGGCTTTAACATTGTGGCCAATTCGATCCTTGAACACCTTGTTAAATAGCCTCTGATAGTTGGTGCCAACATTCTTTAGTTCGAATAGAGCATCACCTTGTAGCAGTATGTGTTATGCTTTGTAATGAATGATGCCTTCTCTTAGTTGTCGAGGTGCATCCTAATTTGGTTGTAGTTGGAGAAGGCATCCGCAAAATTGAGAAATTCATACCTCGAGGTCACATCGATGAGGCGAACTACACTTGGCAAGGGAAAACTATCTTTAGAGTAATCCTTATTGAGATTTGTAGAATCAATGCATATTTGTTATTTTCCATTAGCCTTCCTTACTATAACCACGTTAGCTAACTACTCAGAGTAGTACCCCTATTTTATAGAGTTCGCTTTGAGTAATAGCTTCCCATTGTTCATGTGCAAATATCATTTTCTTTTGCTAAACCAGCTTATAGCTTGGTTCCATTCTCAACCTGTTCATAAGGTGTGTTGTAAAGGAGAGAACTGACTTATACAATTTTTTTTGGTGTTTAACCTTGTCTATAGGTATGGTGATAAGGTCTTTCATTTGTTGACCTCAATTAGCCAGTTCATCTCTAAGGTTAAGCCCTTCTACAAGTAGAACTTCTTTGTTCTTTCCTTTTAGTGCTACTACATAACAATGTCTTATTGCCTGTTGGTCACCTCAAACTATCCCAATGCCATGTTTCCATGGGGAACTTCACCACTAGGAGGTATGAGGATACCACTATCTTTAATGTATGCAGGGTTGGTTGGTTGAGGATGTCATTGTATGGACAGATAACAATTTCATCACTAGGAGGTATGAGGATACCACTATCTTTAATGTATGTAGGGTTAGTTGGTTGAGGATGTCATTGTATAGAGAGCTGATTGACAATCAAAAACTCAATCATCAAGGTAGTGTGTCAAGGTTCATTCCCCACCATTAGTAGTAAGGTGATCTTCCCTTCTAGCATCACAACTGCCCCAAAGAAATCGACTTGAGGAACATCAGTTGGTTATAGTCAATTGAGGGGCAACTTCATTTTTTCGAAGGCCTTGTAGAACATGATGTCGGCTAAAGAGCCACTACCCGTGGATTCTTCTAACTTCATAGTTAGTGATCATCAAAGTGACCACCAATGTATCATCATGGGGTGTGGCGATCCCTCTCAAATCATCCTCGAAGAAAGTGATAACCTCCTTTGGCTTCTATTTCTTTGGTGGCCTGAATTCAACTTGCACCTATCGAGCATAGGTAGGGGTGATCATGGGCCGGGCCCGGGCCGGGCTTTGCACTTATGATAAGGGCTATAGCTTAGGCCCAAGCCTGACCCAGCATGGGGTTTTGGGCCTGAAACATAAGCCCTAGTCCAGGTCTATACGGGCTTGGTTGGGTTGGGCTTGATTTCGGGCCAATGTCACTCATACATAAAACATTACATATCTATATATTAAATGACAAAATATGCATATAAACTTATTTTATACATTATATAATACAAATTATACATGTCATGTTATAATCCTTATATATAAAATATATAATATGATGTAAAATAACATGTATACATATGTATACATTATACACAAAATGTGTAAGTTTAAATATATGCGGGCTAGACCGGACTTAAAGTATTAAGCCCAAGCCCGACACTAAAATTTGCGGGCTTGATGTGGGCCCGGGCCAGGCCTAACTACGAAACCCCGGCCCAAGCCTTGAATTTCAGGGCCGGGCTAAAATGACCACCCCTAGGCATTGGCCTTTCGGATAGAGGAGCTTTCTCTACTAGATGATAATCCTCAAAAGATGCCACTAATGACCCTTGCAAGGGGCCGGTGAGGTTGGGGATAAGTTGGCTCCAAGGCCAACACCAATGGGGTCTCACCCTTGATGAAGTCCTTCTAGTGCCCTTGTCTAATAAGGGATTATATCTCGTTCTTGATCTAGCAAAAATCTTTCATGTCATGATTGGCATCGCTATGGTTTTTGCAGTACTTATCTCGGTTACCCCTTCTAGGTTTTTTCTTCATTTTAGTTGGCACTTCATGTACTCCTGCTTCCCAACTTGCATTAAGATGTGAGTTCGAGAAGCATTTAGTTGAGTGTATCTATCGTATGATATGATGACTAGCTTCTTGTCCTTCGTGCCATTTAAGCTATCTCTATCTTTTCTCTTAGTGTCAATTTGGTCATGGGTCAGTTGGCACTTATTAGCTTCAATCTCCTCCGCATTGATGTACTTCTCAGCCCTCATCAATAACTCAGCCATGTTACAAGGTTATTTTTTGGCAAGGGAGAAGTTGAAGGGACATGATAGGAGGTCTTTGTATCAACTGCAATGGCCACCACTTAGTAAAGGTCCTTGACTTGTAACGCTTCACTGTTGAAGCATGGGATGTAAATCTACAGGGATTCACTAGGCTTTTCCTTTATCACCATGAGTGCAATCAAAGTTTTCTAGCATTGTCAGTTGCTCATGAAACGTGACAGGAAGAGCTCTACAAATTGGTTCCATGAATTGATAGACTGTGGAGCGGGACATGAGAACCACCTTCTAGTAGCGCACTTGAATGTCTTCTAGAATGCTCTACACATAAAGGCATCAGAGAATCTATGGAGGAGCATGATGGTATGGATGCTCTCTAGATGATCTTTCAGGTCGGTGATCCCATTGTAAGTCTCCAAAGTCAAAGCCTTTAAATTCCTTTGGAAGTGGCTCCATGGTGATTGAATCAGAAAAGGCTTTCATGTGACTCACCAAGTTGTGGTGACCGGTGGAGGTAGTCACTCTACCTTCTTTCACCTGCCTGATTTCGGCCCAAATAACACCAAGCATCGCATGGATGTTAATGAAGTTACAATCATATTTTGGTGCTAAGACCTCAGCTTGGGGTGTGTTTTCCTCAACTAGGAGAGGTGTGGATGGTTTTGGGAGTACCCCAAGTGGGTTGAGCCGTGACCCATGTGAGCTTGCTACTTCTTCAAGTGATCGCTAAGGTCAAAATCTAGTGGGTGCAGCAATAAGGAACATCGGCCAGCCCCATTCGCAACCCTGTTGTGGTTGCACACAGCTCAATCAATGTGGTGCTCCCTACAATCATTTGTGTTGGAATGGTTAGAAATCAGATTTCACATAGATAATCTAGGTTTAGTGGTTGACTGCATTTTTAAAATTTTTCGAACCCAACTCAGGAATCGATTTTTAGGTGATTTTGAAATCTAAAATTTCAAGACCGATGTTGCACTGAACTAAACTAGATTTGAAACCCAAATTAAAACTAATTGTATCTGATACATACCACAGTGTACAACTCCAAGAGTGGTAGTTCATGCCTAATATCGGTCCCAAAATTGACCTCCAATTGAAGATGGTGTAGTGTGTGTGTGTGTGAAGCCAATTCAACAGTACCGTTTCAACAAGACTAATTCCTAATTTTCTTAGATCAACGTAAGTGTGTGAATCTAATATCCTCTAATGTTTTTCTTGCAAAAACATAGTAGAGAATTGATGGAAATCAGTCTCTATTATAGTTGGGTTGAATTAGGGTTTTGGGAGGCTAGGGAGAACAGAAGAGAGCAAGAGATTGTAGAGAACTATTGAATTCGCCCCTCATTTCTTAGTCCCTTATATAGAGCACTCTCCTAAGCTAATTAGGAGCTAATCCAAATAAAATCTTGATCAAGACTTTATCTTTTATTAATAATCATTGTCTTCTTACGAGAATGGGTTCTCCATACGTGGATCTATACCCATTTTCAACCCAAATCACATGACAAGTTGTCATGTGATCTCTTAGCTAATAACATTAGTAATGGGCCTTATACCCATTTTAGTTAATGGTTAACGTCCTAAGGTGTTGCAATGCCACTTTGGCCCTGAATATTGTATGGCATAGGATCCATAAAGGTCTCACAAAAGTCCACAAGGGTTTGGCCTTACCTTTGGAAGAGGTTAGGCTGAATTCACTACTCAAGGGAAGTGAACTCCTGACCCAATTATCTTGGATTGAGTTTAACCCCAAAACTTATAAATGATTTTTGCACTTAACCACCATATGAAGACCCAAGGATAATAGATTTGTTTAAGATAAAGACCATCAGGCTATAATGGTCTCTTACACCTAATCTCTTGGCTCATAACCATTAGAACATTACTCGCATGAAATGACCTTTTCCCTGACTACAAAATGTTGTCTGACACTCTCTACTTTGATAGATCATGTAATTAAAGTTTTTTGTAAACATTTTTCATAATATAGTAATATAACATATAAATATATTTTTCAAATTATATTTCAAATACAATTGAAATCTACTACTAGTAGTTTAGGTTTCCATAAGAGAATGTATAAATTCAACCATAAATTCACTTTGTCTAACAAAGGGGTTGATCCTTATCACAATGATCACCCACTTAGCTAATTTCCAAAACTGCCCCAATAAACCCCAGATATTTGACTCTAAATGGATTTCATTGGTTGGCATATCAAAGATAGTTCAATCCAAGATCTAATGGGTATCATAATTAAGTCTAAGTTAAGTGTGACTTTCTATTTTTGTCCATTTATCTCCAAGGTCCAGGGTATAATTGAAATTCCCTCCTTATGAGGTGGGACCTACTAATAAAAATAAGAAAAGACAAAAGAAAAAGGGTTGGAAAGGGAAAAGACTTTGTGCATTGGCTTACAAGGCAATATGTCCTTGGCTACCCAACAAATTAATTAAAAATAGCTCACTCTCTACTCTCTCAACTCTAACGACATTTTAAGGAAAAATATTAGAGAAAGAAAATGAGTTTTCTAAGAAAAAGGTTTGGGAAGAAGAAGAAAAATTACAAGGATTGGAATGAAGAAAAATCCACTTTTTTCAACATCTCTTAGTTCCTTCTTATGCTTCCACCCTTGCACTATAGGAAAATTTGGTTTTAGCAACGAACAAAACCGTTGCAGAAAGCTCCCAAAAACCATTGATAAAGGCTATAGCAACGGTTTTCTGTTTGTGGCGGATATTGGTGTGGCTAAAACTTATAGCCACAGAAATTGTACACTGTGGCTATAAATATACATATAGCCACTTTTAATTGTCGCTAATTTAAAACTTTATTGCAACAGATTTATTATGTACCGTTGCTACAAAATTGATATAGCAACGGTTTTACCCGTGGCAATAGAATATGGGGTATTGATGAATAACTAGCAAAAGCAATGGTTTTAGATAAAACCGTCACTAAAAGTATTAAATTTCTTTTATATTACCACGGTTTTTATATTAGTGGTTGCTATAACATTCTTATAGCTATGGTTATGGTAGAAAAACCGTTGGTAAAACTGTTGTTAAATGGAGCATTTAGCAACGGTCTGTCAAAACCGTTATTAAATGTTTATTTCTCATTTAAATTTGAATGAATGCTATTACAATATATATATATATATATATTCACCATAAACCTGTATGATAAATGAAGTTTTTACAGATAAAACATGTACACATTTACACAATATATCCATAATGGTCTTTGTTTAATATACACATTTTATAAATTCTTTTCCTCACCCAAAAAGAAAAGAGAATTAACAAAATTATCATCATCACATCTGAATAATTGCAAATATACATGTGCATCACACTCAAGACTTTCGCTTTGGATCATAAACTTCGATCTGTCAAATACAACAAAAATGAATAAATAAGGATTGATGTCAATAATTAGTTATATAAATTAAATAATGTAAGAGTTTATATGCATTATATACTTACCATTGATTTAATAAAAAATAGTAAAGTGGAAAAAGTAGCAGCATTCTACATTCTGTTGCAGTTGATTTTCGGGTCTGAATGAAGGTTCTTTGAATTTTTTGCTCTTGTTATCAAATTATTTTAAATCATACTGCTCCCAGATCTGCAACAACTAAGGTTGGCACAAAGGAAATCTACACCAGTACAGCCCACCTTCAAATCCTTCTTTGCAGGACCTCTTTTGCCTTGCTTGGAATTGTTATTGTGTAGACAAGAAGACTTAATAAGAACCAAATTCAAATTTTTAGACAAAGAAAGGGAAGGTTCTATAATGAATGCAAGATCCCTAATATCAAAAATAGAAGAATCTACAAAAATTAATAACTGAGTAATGGATTGTCAAAACCATCCAATAATCTAAAATATCTGTTTATGCTTATGCAATTAGAAAACATTATGAAATTGAATTTTTCAAGTTCCATGCAGCAGAGGATCAAGATTAACTCACACAATTCCTTGAAACAGTGTTTGTCGGGTCTTACGGTTTTGGAGCTCAATGGTTCCATTGGCTGCCTATATCAGGGCTTGGTCTGTAGTTTTCAATCACTAATGGGGCTTCACTTGGTATGGTCACTGCAGTTTTCAACAATCGAAATACTGTTGAGCTCTAGAGAAAGCAAAGGGTGATGTTACAAAACCAATATAGATAAGTAGACTTGATTCAAAGGACCAAATAGGACATACCCGGATCCAAATTTAATTCATTAATATCTTGATTAATAAAACTACATTGTGATATGTACTTCTTCTAATGGCTTTTCTTTTATAAGAAATTAATTGACATTCTCAACAGAAGAGGGTTGGACTTTCTTTGACAAAGAAAAATTATGATCATATAAAAAAAAAAGAATAATAATGAGCCTACTTGCAAAAGAGGGAATGGAGATCCATTTCATATTTAAGTAAACTGAAACAATGCAAACCCAATATAAACATTTACTCATTTGGACACAAGACAACTTAGTGTTCAAAAGGAATGACAAAATGTTAATGAAACTTGTCTTTTATTTGAAAATGGCTATTCCAGGTAAAGTATAGTTAATCCATTCAATTCAGCTATTTTCTCTTATGATCCAAATCCCCATATATGCTACATTAATCATGCACTGTTTAGAAGAAAAAGGAAAAAAGAAAAATCAGTAATTCCACTTTAAACTGGGATTGCCTAGCCCAGCAAGAAAGAGAACCATCACCAATAATAAATGTAGAAAAAATAAGATAATTAAATTTTAAAGTAAAAAAGAAAAGTCTAGAGTGAAAAAGGAAAGAAAAATACAAAAATAATCAAAATGAATTGCCAATACAAGTGAAATTCAGCCAACTATTTAGCTAAATTCTTGTGTCAGTTCATTTTATCATTTTATCATTTTATCATTCCATGTGGGGCTACATCTTCTTGACCAATACCAAATTCCTGGAACTAGATGTACATGATGAACCTGAATTGGAGGAATCATAAAAATTCAGATTTAATGCCCAGTCAACCCTACAATCTTCTTTTCCTATCATTAGCAAAAAAATCAAAAAAAAAAAAAGATGATGCAAAGGAGTAGTAACAACCCTACTCTTCAAAAGATTTAAAAAGTTTGAGAAAACAAAAAACAAAAACAACCACGAAATAGTTAAAGACTGACAAAACTAATAAAAGGGTTCGAAAGTGATACTATTACAAACTTGGCCCTGGGCCCAGTATTCCCCAATCTAGTATTCACACCGATTATAATGGCAACTATTATATCTCTTACATAATTCCAAGGAATATTTTCTTGTCCAACGGTTTAAGAACATAAAATGAATAAAATAATATCAATTACCAAATTAGAAACATAATCGCCAAACTGCGAAGACTCAAATCCATAAAAACTAGCATTAACAAATACCACTCAGTCCAGACATGACAAGATCACTTTTGAAAAGAAGAGAAAATATGCATGCGACATACAAAATGGAACCCAAATAAAATAGAGGGATATCGTGGGACTAACACATTCCCTGCCAGCTACTTCCTATCATTTCCAAACTGCAAGAATTCATACTGTGGTTATACATCGGATCTACTTGTTCTGGGACTGCTATTAGACAACATCTACAAGTGACTTTATCTAAGAATCATCTCAGGCAAAATTCTGCTAATTTCTCCTATTTAACAGAAATTTATATGATTGAAAGTTGTCACAAGAACCCCAACCCAAAGCCTTAGGGCTAAGTTATATTCGTGAAATCAATCCCATTCCCTTCCCACAGTTCAACAGAACCTGCCTTTGCTGCCCCTGCTTGGATTGCAGGCCAGTCTAGAGGCAGTTAGAAGAACTCTTTTCACCTTCAGTAGAAACAACACCCTATTGTTCAATGAATTATTAAAAAATCAAATATGAAACATCTTTTACTGCTGAATCAGACATTCAAAAAGGAACAGAAGAAAGATAATTGAAATGTTTTTAATGAGTGATCATGCAAAAGCATACAGGATACATCAATTAATCCAAAATGATAATTTCAATTAGATGCAGCATTATTTGAATTCCACTAAAAGTGGTAAAAAAGGTTGAATCCAGTATTAGGAGCAATCACAGGAGTTTGTTCAACCAATATAAAGATTTTTTGACCTATACACTTTTTGTTCACTGCCTTTGGCACAAAAACCTGGAGGTTGGGTTATGTACACTTCCTCTTCTAAATCACCATTCAAAAAAGCATTTTTAATGTTCAATTGATGAAATTACAAACAAGATTTGCTGCCAATGAAAGAAGAATCCTGATAGATTTCAACTTGGCTATTGGAGCAAAAGTCTCTACATAGTCCACTCCATATACCTATGTAAAATCTTTTGCCACTAGTCTGGCCTTGTACCTTTCAATAGTTCCATTAGCATTGTGTTTTACTAGACTTCCTCTTCTAAGTCACCAGTCAAAAAAGCATTTTTAGTGTTCAATTGATGAAATTACAAACAAGATTTGCTGCCAATGAAAGAAGAATCCTGATAGATTTCAACTTGGCTACTGGAGCAAAAGTCTCTACATGGTCCACTCCATATACCTATGTAAAACCTTTTGCCACTAGTCTGGCCTTGTACCTTTTAATAGTTCCATTAGCATTGTGTTCTACTATGAACATCCACTTGCAACCCACTGGTTCCTTCCCTTCAGAAAGATCCATCAACTCCTAAGTGTCATTTTTGTATAATGCATCAATTTCTTCCTTCATTGAATCTGTCCATTCAGGTTTGGATAAAACTTATGCCACATTCTTAGGAATAGAGATAATATTAATAGAAGAGAGGAATGCATGATATGAAGGTCAAATATGGTCATAAGACACAAAGTAAGAGATAGAATGATTAGTGGTACAAGATCTAACACCCTTTATCTTAGCAATAGGAACATCAAGATCAATAATGACAGGAAAATCAACATTGAGAGGAACAGGCATATCAATAGTAGCAAGTGTACCTAGCTGATGAGAAGGATCTAGCTCTGGTGAATCCGATGATGTTGGTTGCATAGTGTCATTGAGAGGAACAGGCATATCAATAGCAGCAAGTGTACCTAGCTGATGAGAAGGATCTAGCTCCGGTGAATCCGATGATGTTGGTTGCATAGTGTTAGGTTCCAAGGCTTTTGAACTCTACTAGCTTTTGTGGTATCGAAGAAAGACACAGAATGGAGGAGGATCGGGTAGAGGAGGTAGTTGAGTCTGAGCCTGTTTCTCCTTAAACCTACTCTCCTCCTGAGGAGAAACCGAGAAGAAAGATTGATTCTCAAAGAAGGATAGGTCGATGGAGATATAATACTTGCAAGAGGTGGGATCATAGCAACGATACTTCTTTTGAGATAAAGGGTAACCAGGGAAAACACAAGGAATAGCACGGATATCAAGTTTACCCTGAGTAGGGGACAAGTTATGAACAAAGCAATTACACCCAAAAACACGCATTGTAATGGGGGATAATGGAGTTGTAGGAAACCAAAACTGATGTGGGACCTTATACTCTAGTAACCGAAATGGCTTACAGTTGATGATGTACAAAGCACACAGAACAACATCCATCCAAAAGCGTTTTGGAACATTCATATGGATTAACAAGCCACGAGCTACTTTGAGAAGATGACGGTTTTTTCCTTTCAGCAACACTGTTTTGTTAGGGTGTCTTAGCACAAGAGCTTTGTTGAAGCAATCCACTCGAAGCAAAGAATTCCGTGAGATCACTATGGAAGTATTCATTTGCATTATTTGACTGGAAAATATGAATCTCAGTTTGGAACTGAGTGAACACCATGCATTGAAAGTCTTTCACAATTTTAGGGACTTCATCTCTAGATCGCATAGGGCCCCAAACATCAAAATAATCAATATGAAATGTAAATTCAAATCTTTTATTTCTTGAAGGAAAAGAACTTCTATAATGTTTACTCCATTAACATGTCCGACACTGCAACTGACTCACTAACAAAGACTCAAACAACTTTGGAAACATAACTTTTAATGACTCAAAAGAAAGATGACCATAACGATTGTACCATAAATAGGCTTGACTCTCACTAGAAGAACTCAATGACTCTTTAGCCATAAGACCAGCTTTATTCTCCAACACATATAGACCATCCACTATGCTTCATCTACCAATCATCTTCCCCAAGGCCAAATCATGAAACACACATGAAGACAGAAAGAAAGTAACTGAACAATTCAATGAGTAAATAAGACTACTAATGGAAAGCAAATTTATAGGTAATTTAGGAACATGCAGTACATTAGAAAGGGTAAGGTCAATTGAGAGAGATATGGTTCCTTGGCCGGCTATGGCGGAAAATGAACCATCAACTAGTCTCACCTTATCACTCCCAAAGAGAAGGTTGTATGCCTAAAATAAATTTAACGTACTAGTCATGATGTGGTTTTGAGGCTCTAGAGTCAATTACCCAAGGAGAATCAAAAGTATGAGATGACACATGGAATGTAGTGGAAGGGTTACCTAATGTTGATCTGAAAGAGGTAGAAGGAGTAAGACCAGAATCTATATGGCAAAGAGTCCTACCATATAACTCCAAATGGTCACAGAAGGAGTTGATAATCTCTTCCTTAGGGTCAAAACTGGGATGCCTTTCTTGAGTTACCATGGGTATAGTCTCTTGAGATGCCATATTAGCTGAGTTATACTTTTTTTGAATCTGCTGACTGGGTTTCTTGACCAGATCAGTTGTTGACTTTACCCAAATCCTATGCCTATTTAGGTTTTCCATGAAGTCCCAACATGTATCTCTGGTGTGTCTTGTCTTCTGGCAGAGAGTGCACCAAAGTTTACTCTTGTCATTTGTTCTCTTCTGAGACTCACCCTTTCTAAAAGCACCTCTAACATTAGTATCTGAACTTCCCCAGACAGCTAGGGCAACTAGCCCCCCCTCTATACAATTCATCACACTTCTTCTACTCTCTTTTGATTGAACTAATGCATAAACCTCCTGAACTGATGGAAAGTCTTTACTTCCCAAGATCTACACCTTGGTGGACTCATATGAAGGATTTAGCCCAAAGAAAAAAGAAAATACCCGTTGCTAAGATACAAGTGGCTTGTATACCTTTGCATCTTCATCAAACTTCCAATTCACATTCTGATAGTGATCAAGTACTTTCTGTATCGATGTCAGATCTAAATAGTGCGCCGAGAGACTTCTCTCCCCCTACTTGCAAGTAGAGGATTCAGCTTACAGTTGGTATATCTTGGCATAGTGTCTCTGCTCTGAATAGGTGAACTTTGTTTGTTCCCATATTTCACAAACAATTTCAGCCCACATAAATGTCTTTCTTACTTGTGGTAGCATGGAAACCAAGAGCCATGACATCACCATACTATTTTGTTGGTTCTACCTAACATATTCCACTTCTATTCTTTGGTTCCTTCACTTTCCCATTGATGTATCCTATTTTCCCCTAGCACTAATGTAGAGTTTTATTCCCCTAGACCATTCAAGTTAGTTTAGACTGTCAACACAGAATTTTTTATCTAAATTTCCAACTTAGGATCCCTGCTTATATCAGAAAAAAAGCTCCACACACAACAAGTGACCAATCCACACACTTCAGTTGTGGACTTAATTTGAGCACAAGAACAACACCAATTTTCAAAAAACAAATATGACAAAACTAATTTTCAGACCTATATGGAATAACAGTCCCAACCTACTAGTTTTCCAGAAGGTCTACAAGCAGTGATCATTAAGATAGATCCTTACACACATGAAATCAAGCCAACAAGCAAAGAAAACAGGTCATCTGTGACCTACAGTCAGTCACCTTTCACAGGTACAAGATCACACGATCGAAAACAAAAAGGGGTATAAACCTCACAAGGGTCTGCCGACATTCAGTGGTTCAGATTCATTCGTTTTCCTCTTGGTACACGGCCAAGGAAGAAATAAAAGAAAAAATAGGATCTACTTGGTTCAGATTCACAAGGGTATGCATGCGACATACAAAATGGAACCCAAATAAAATAGAGGGATAACGAGGGGCCAATACATGCCCTGCAAGCTACTTCCTATCATTTCCAAACTGCAAGAATTCATACTGTGGTTACACATCGGATCTAGTTGTTCTGGGACTGCTATTAGACAACATCTACAAGTGACTTTATCTAAGAATCATCTCAGGCAAAATTCAGCTAATTTCTCCTATTGAACAGAATTTTATATGATAGAAAGTTGTCAAAAGAACCCCAACCCAAAGCCTTAGGGCTAAGTTATATTTGCAAGGGTTATTCATGAAACCAATTCCATTCCCTTCCCACAGTTCAACAGAACCTACCTTTGCTGCCCCTGCTTGGATTGCAGGCCAGTCTAGAGGCAGTTAGAATAACTCTTTTCACCATCAGTATAAATAACACCCTATTGTTCAATGAATTATTAAAAAATTAAATATGAAACAACTTTTTCAAAAAGGAACGGAAGAAAGATAATTGAAATGTTTTTAATGAGTGATCATGCAAAAGCATACAGGACACATCAATTAATCCAAAATGATGAATTTCAACTAGATGAAACATTATTTGAATTCCACTAAAAGTGGTAGAAAAGGTTGCATCCAGTACCAGGAGCAATCACAGGAGTTTATTTTGATATCAAAACCAAGGAAAAACGATATTGAAGCCTGAATAGAGAAAACTATAATCCAAAAATTGCCACTAAAAGTTTAATAGACAAAAGCATAAAAATAAGGAGCTTCATGAGGTTAGAGTGTTTACTCCCTACCAACCCATAGGGCTACTCTCCACCCACTTGGAATATTATTCCAAAACATACTTCATCATATATCATTGCCATCTAAGTACGAGCCATCCTGAGTCAAGCAATTTAGCATTCATGAATGCAGTTTGAATGATTCAACTAGCTTTGAGTGAAATTAAGGAACAGGGACGGGTGAACAATCCAGCAATGGACAGCACTTCCTGTAAAATCCTGCCCCAACAATAGAAAAACCAAGCTGTAAAGTAGCAAGTTTAGCTCAATTGAGGTGAAAAAGACTTAACATTAACATAAAACTATAGCAAAACAAACTTAAAGTTAACAAGCACAAAATTTTCAGCATTAAAGGAACAAAAGCAGTAATGGGGTCATTTTAGCCATCTTCTCATGTCCTATTTGTATAGGGGATTCCATCAATTCAGATTTCAGAAACTACTGGTTGTTGTACAGGGGTTGAGTTTGGGGAAGAGGACACACAGACTCAGAAACTTAAGGAATCTTTGATTATGCTCCAAAGAAGCATCATTCAAACAATGGACTTTTTAAGCTATTAACGGGGGAAAAATTAGTTCTCTTAAAGCATGTCAACAAATCAATTCTCAGAATGAGCATTAAGCCATCAAAAGAATTTGTTCCAGTAACCTCTTTACACCCAAACTTAAAATTAATTCTTAGAATCAAGAAATCATCAGAACTAACTCTCCTAAAGCATGCCAAACAAGGATCACCAACTGAATGGTTACGTGCTTGATGAAAAATGACCGCAAATAAAAACAAATGGTAGGTACATCATGAGTAAAACAAATACAAGAATGACAAACAAGAAGTAACAATTGCTAAGATTCTAACCTTCCATAGCCACCAAATCCCCATCTGAACATGCAACATGAAGGAAAAAGGATTAATTTCTTCAATGGAACTTGTGCATCGGTTTGCCAATCGACCAAAACTAATTTAGGGTAAATTAAAGAAATGAAACAGATGCTTACGTATGCACCAATCATTTTGAATCCACAACAACTGGCTTCCATAAACAATAGTGGGTGTTAAGAAAAATGAAATGAAACAGACAAGCATCCAACGACATGGGTTGAGAAGGCAGATAGAGGAAAACAAAGGGAAAGAAATGAGAAATAACCTATATGGTTTGTTCCACATGCAGCTTTGACAATGGTTTCTCCTGTAAGAGAAGCAATTGCTCTTGGTTGAGGCTGAGGTTCATATGCAAGTCTTATGGAGGTTTCTTTGGCATTGTACTACAAAGACAATATTATTTAAGTATTCTAAGCAAAAGAAAAACATAGAACAAAAGGAATTAAAATCCAAACCTTTGTACACCGAATAAAGGAATTAAAATCCAGCATTGACAAATACCACAATAAATAATAACAAAAACATATAGAAGATGACCCATCAAATAAACAAGCCTAAATAAGCAGAGAAACCAACTTCTATTCAACTTTGCATTGGAGGGGCTCAATCTTCACTCTGTACACTGAGTTCATCGGTCCCACATTTGTCACTGTCCTAATGAAAGACTTGCCCATGGTGGTAGAGTTGCATTCGACACCATCGTTGATAATTGTCCGTCGCTGCTTGAACCCCTAAACCCCCATGACAACTCCCCATCAACCATTGACGATGAAGACGATTTCGAGAAGGGCAACAATGAAGATGAAGTGTCTGATGAGTACAAGAAGAAGAAGAAGAAGAAGAAGAAGAAGAAGAAGAAAACCAGTTGTAAAGGCCTACTGTCAAGCCTACCACTAGACCAACTAGAGAGGGTACCATCGCATGCTTGGAACCAGCAACCCAGACGACTGATGATGATGAGAAAATTAAACTTGAAAGAGCAAGAAAGAGAGACAGAGAAGAGGGAAGAGAGAGATAGAGAGAATGGAAGACGAAAGAGGGATTATGAGAGTTGAGAGAGAGATAGACGTGGGAGAAGGAATGCGCGAGTAATTTCATTTTCTCTTTATTTTTCCTAAGCTGCCAAAAGTTTTAGAACCCGCCCAATTAATTTGCCACAATTTCTTATTTTCCTAGTCAAAATTAAGGAGGTATTACAACGGTTAATTAGAAAACCGTTTCAATAACTTACCTTTAAGCCAGGGGCCATAAAATCATAGCTACGCTGCATGTGTGAAATGAGAATGTTACCCTCACATTGAGGGATTTTCCACATAAATTTAGTGTCTACTACTATTATTTGCCTTGTGTTTGATTATTTACTTTTGTTATTGCATGGTTTATATTTATTGTTAAAAACTCTTTTTCTTTGAACAATAATGATGACCGAAGATTACAAACAGAAACTAGAAGAGAAGTTACAATTCTTGTGTGGTGAGTTTCGTCGGGGAGAGTACCACCAAAGGTCGACTCTTGAGTGAAGAAGACAATGATCTTGGCAATAAATCTGATTGAAAAATAAGGAAGAAGAGAAGAGAAGAGAAGAAAAGAGAAGAAGAAAGATTGGGGGCAATAGAATAGTGTTGACGGCGCTAGCTTCTATTATAATATATAGGGCAACAAAAAAAGAAAGGGAAAAGACCTTTGTGTCCCTATTGTAAGTGAAGTACAATAATAGAAAAAATAAAAAAGCTTTAACCAACCAAACAGACTCTAACAAAATAAAATAAATTATTTCAACGCTCCCTCTCAAGTTGGAGCATAGATGTCAATCATGCCCAATTTGTCACATAAATCATTATGCTACACATGATGAAGACATTTGGTAAAGATGCCTGGAAGTTTGTTGGAATTGCAAAGCGGAAATAATGTAATATGTACATGCACAGAAACAAAATAAAAACAGATAGCAATAAAGAAAGCAAGAAGAGAGAACACCAGATTTACGTGGTTCGGCCAAAATGCCTACGTCCACGGGCAACAACTCGGATCTTCCTTCTTATTTATAAACATGAGAAAATACAAAGATGACCTTACCGGAATCACACCTGTACCCGACACTCAATACACCCAAATACAATACTCCTCTCAACACACTGTATACACTATACACTGAAATGAAATGGAGTATATATTGAAATGACATAGGGGGGATCCTATTTATACTTGAGCTGAGGGGTATAATGGGGTTTTTTTAAATTTTCTTCATAATTAGCAAACAAATGGTGTGCCACTGTTCAATATGGTGTGCCACCGAATAGAATGGTGGGCTCACATTGGTGGGCCATCGATTGCAAATTCGGTGAACCACCGATTGGCCCACCTTTTATGCTTTTCAACAAAGTTGTTATTCTGAACTGACATATGGAGTGCACACTTCTCCATTCATAAGTTTTTCTCTAATAAAATTCTTATCCACTTCAATGTATTTCGTCCTATCATGGAGGATTAGATTATCTACAATGTTGATAGTAATTTTATTGTCTATGGTAACAACACCTATTGCACTAATTCAACAAATGGCCCTGAATATCTGCATCATAAGGAGCCGTAACGACTTCGCAAACACTTGGAATATTGGTAGATGTGGGTTCGCTGTTCTTATGTCCAACGACCAGGACACATTTGACTCACAAGTTTCACACCTCTGGGATATGAGAAACAACGTTGAATACCTTCTAAAGGTCGGATCAATACTTCCATAGTATTGGATTGGGCAATTCGAAACCAAACTTGCAGGGAAGCACGAAGAGATGCAACTGGTTACGCCTGTGGGCGCAACACTTATTGCATTGACTCCACAAATGGTGCAGGATATCTTTTAGAATGTGTAAAAAAATCAGGGTACATTTAAGTCAATTTAAGAAAACTCAAGGTATATTCACGTCTACCTTTTTCATAATGTTTTGTATCATTTAATGGTAGTACAATGGTTTTTGCTATTAATTTAAAACCAAATGAGTTCTTATGTTGTGCAATTCTACATTGAAGGTTTGGGAGTGAGCTATAAACATTACATCAATTTCACAACAAGTACAACACTGACAAGTATTCTGGACAGAAAAATTATTAATACAAAATATAAAAAAAAAAATCAAAATATGGACTACTAGTTAACTGGAATTAACATCAACAATGGACTTCTCCTGTCCATCCTATAGGATCTATTGTATACATGCACATTCCTAATGTTGTATAAATTAAATTGGAAGAAAAGAATATATACGGATCCTTGGAATTATTTTTGTTTTTATGAAATTGTGTAAGAAAATTATAATATATCAATGAGTATTTTGTACGAGTCCTTTCTCTCCTATAGATATTTTGTTTGCTAATGATTGATTTATATATATGCTATGTAGGTACAAGCTTTTGCATCTTGTTTTTACTCATTTGTATCCCTTGGTTATACTTCATCACGAGGAAAAGAAAATTCATGAGATTGAAAGAGAAATACTTTAGGCAAAATGGTGGCTTCCTTCTACAGCAACAATTAACTTCAAATGGAGGCTCAATGCTCTTAAAGATCTTTTCAACTGAAGAGTTAAAATTGGCAACCAATAACTTTAATGAAGAATGTATCATAGGCCGTGGAGGACAAGGTATAGTATACAAAGGTATCTTACCTAATCATCAAGCTGTTGCCATTAAAATGTCAAGAATAATGGATCAGAGCCAAAATGAGCAATTCATAAATGAGGTTCTCATTCTCACTCAAATTAACCACAGAAATGTGGTAAAGCTTTTGGGGTGCTGCTTGGAGATCGAAGTACCTTTGTTAGTTTATGAATATGTTTCTAATGGAACCCTTTTTTACCATATTCATCAAAACAATGGCATCTTGCTTTCATGGGAAGACCGATTAAGAATTGCAACAGAAACTGCCAGTGCACTTGCCTATCTTCACTCTACAGTTTCTACACCAATCATTCATAGGGATATCAAATCTACAAATATTTTATTAGATGAAAATTATACAACAAAAATATCTGATTTTGGAGTCTCAAGGTTACTTCCTATGAATCAAAGTCAAATAACCACATTGGTTCAAGGGACATTGGGTTATTTGGACCCAGAGTATTTCCACACAAGTCAATTAACAGAGAAGAGCGATGTTTATAGCTTTGGAGTAGTTCTTATAGAGCTCTTAACAAGTAAGAAACCTCTTTGTTTTGAAAGATCACAAGAGCAAAGAAACTTGGCTACATATTTCATTTCATCAATGAAAGAAAATTGTCTCTTCGAGATGATTGAAAATCGATTTGTGGATGAGAAAAATGTTGATGAACTTTGTGTAGTTGCTGAGCTAGCAAAAAGATGCCTCAGTATAAAAGGTGAAGAAAGGCCCACTATGGAAGAAGTTGCAATGGAGCTACAAAGATTGAGAAAGTCGAAAAACCATCCATGGATTCAACCAATGGAAGAAGAGAGTGTGAGCTTATTATCTAAACCCTTAGAACTATATCATGGTGGTGATGGTGATACATCTAACCAACCTACTTTGCTAAAAGATATGATATTGTCAATGAATTTCCCTCGCTAAGATATGGTGTCCCGTAAGGATAATGTTCTTTTTCTATGTTCATGGTATTTGAAAATAATGTGCTCCTATATTTTACCTCTTCTCTTTTATCTATTACCTCTATATTTTATCTATTTTAAGTTGAGATTTGATGTGAGGGTGAAACAACTCAGAGTTTTGGGTGAATTTTCCCAAATGTAAGTGAGTACAACCATATAGAGTTTAAATTTGAATATAATACAACAAAATCGTGAGTATATATGTGTTATCTTTATGTTGAAAGAGAGTTATTCGTAACACCCTCTCCAAAATGAAATAGGAAATGTTGAACCGTCAGATTGTCAGAAAGGTTTTGTATTCTATATATTTGCATTTCTATTCAACTAAAAGTAAACTTTGAGAGGAAAGAGGTTTAGTGGAATTTCTACAATTTAGTCCATGTATGAAATATTGGCTCAGCAGATAAGAACGTGGCAGCAAGTTTGTCGCACCATAATCATTTAATCATTTGTTTATTACTAACTCCTGTTACATCATTTTAAATATTTTTCTTTAAGCCCCAAATACATAATACCCAAAATACCCTCTTATTTTCTTTCCCAATATGATCACTTCATTAGCTCCGATGAAGCTTTTGATGCATGCCATTTCTCTTAGAATAATGAAAGGACAAAATCCGTCAACTCATAGTGCCAAAGTACCGCTCAAAGACGATAGTCCGCTAATTTGTGAGAAATGGAGACGATGGAGAGAATAACTCGATCAAGACTCAATCATTCATTACTATTAATCGTGTACTCTACTCTATATAAAACCGTCAATGGCTTTTATATCTAATAGAATCTATTGTACGATAATGGGTAGTGATGGGGAAAAACTTTAGCAGCTATTTGGGGTCAACACCCCATGTTATTAAGAGAATTTCTGGGAATGTTATGTCATCATGAAAATGGATAAATTAGTAATTATATCTTAATTTATTTTGACTAAAAGTAAAACATGACTAAAAGTAAAACATGACCCTCAATAAGTGAACTTTCCAGAACATGCCCAACCCAGAAATTATCTCAACAGCCTATTCTGTTTGGCCCCAACAGCCAAAGGTAACCCTAGTTATTGGCATCAAGTCATGATTGGTAATGATAGATTGATGGCGACTCGGTTGCTTTCCTCTTAATTTTTTGGAGTCCCTTTTGAATAAAAAGAAAGACATTGTAAACTTCTTTTTTTTGCAAATAATTGCTTATTCTTATCTTTGCACATTATTGAAAATGTATAGACGGTTGTTTTATTTTTGTATTTTTTATTACCTTTAACTTTTTTTAGTGATGATGCACAATCTGGCCGGTCTCAGCTGTCAACGATCTTGCCTCTGAATTGAGTAGCGGGGGACCTGAAACGGAGGAGATGAAGAAGCTCCGGGAAGAACCCGGTGTAAAGGCTCCGAAGCTCAAGTTAGAATCCTTCAAAGGCAAGATAAGCCAGATAGCACAAAGTTAGCATACCTCGTTCTTGGGGGGTAGGGAGCCTTTTATAACAACCTCGCGCATTCACTTCCAGGCTTCTGTCAGATCGGGCATGATTATCTCTGAGCCCCTGCCAGTTCGGATGTCACCCCCTCTGGCCGGGCAGAACCACCACTGCTCCTTTTGTCGGAGCCGTCTCTGCGGCTGGTGACGACGGTGGCAGGTGGCAGGAGACCATTTGAAGTGTGGCTGTCAGGCGTTAGATCCCAAATCAGTCAGGCGCACCGCCCTTGGATACGGACTTCCTCAGTGTCAGGCAGGAAACCATTTGAAGTGCGGCTGTCAGGCGTTAGATCCCAAATCAGTCAGGCGCACCGCCCTTGGATACGGACTTCCTTAGTGTCAGGTACGTTTGGTCAGTCTGGTGCTTCGGAGGCGAAGTACTGGGGTGGCGAGCGAGATGGAGTCTTGAGTTCGGTTTAGGGAGTGTTCCGAGCTGCCGTGGACTAGCTCGGGTCACGGCTTTGTGAGGCTTAGGGCCTAAGAGAGAGTTCGGGCTCCTTACAGGGAGCTCGGGTTCTTAGTAGGGAGCTCGGGCTCCTAGTAGGGAGCTCGGGTTCTTAGTAAGGAGCTCGGGCTCCTAGTAGGGAGCTCGGGTTTTTAGTAGGGAGCTCGGGCTCCTAGTAGGGAGCTCGGGTTCTTAGTAGGGAGCTCGGGCTCCTAGTAGGGAGCTCGAGTTCTTAGACTGCAGGTTACCTTTGGTGCCTGTGTTTTGGGCGCTCTGCTACCTCGAGCTGCTCGCTTTTGCTACGTGTCGGGTGATTGCGAGGTCGAGCCAAATTTCCCTTCATCAATTGCCCCCCACTCCCTGCGCTAAGGGTCCTGTCTTGGCGTGGGGAGTTTCGTAAGGTAGCAGGAGGGTTTTGGCCCGTACCTTGAATTTTACTCAACTGATGGCGTGCATTTTGATTTTTCAAAATGGCGTGCGTTTGGGAGACGTGTCGGTAGCCGTTTTCTCAAATTTTGTGAGTCGTGTCGCAGACGCTTCTATTGCGAAGAGACGTGCGCTAACACCTTGTCAGTTTCGAAAAGACGTGTGCCAGCACCCCGTCATTTCGGCAAGACGTGCATGACGCCTCGTCAGTTTTTGAAAAGACGTGCGCCGGCGCCGTCCGTTTCAGAAAGACGTGCGCTGGTCACGTCTCGGCTTCGGAGGACGTGCGGTCAGCGTGGCTGTGGTCCGTTGGATTGGCTTCGATCTGGACCGTCGCTTTCCGGTTGCTGTGGATATAAATCGAGGGGGGGACCCCAGTCGCTACCACTGTACCTCTCGAGCTCGCGTCTAAGTTTCAGTTCGCGTCCAGGCTCTTCAGCTCGCGTCCCAGGTTCTTTCTGCTTGTTCGAGCTTTCGTGGTCTACTCCAGTCTTCTTGTCGGGTGAGTGCTTTTTCTGAAACCCTGTCTTCCATTCCTTGATGTCTATCTCGGAGGGTTCAGACAGTCCAAGTGGGTCTGATGCAGGTTCTACGAACCGATTTGCATCCCCCGGTAGTTCTAGCGAGCCCGATGTAGATTTTGAGGAAGAGGTTGAACCCGTAGGTCGAGGGGCTTCGGGTAGTTTTGCGTCCACCTCTCGTCGAGGTCGGGTTCTGGACCAGTTCGGACCTTCGGCCATGACGCCTGAGGGACTCCAATCCCTCATAACTTACTATAACTTGCCCGGGGAGTATGCCTACTTTATCCCTACGGGCAACTTTCCTTGGGAACACGGTCCTGATGAGATCGTGATATTCCGGGAGCAGCTCGCTGCGGGGCTGCGGCTGCCTTTCCATCCTCTTCTTGTCGAGGTCCTGAACCACTTCGGTGTGACGGTCGGCCAGCTTCACCCGAACTCCATTAGGAATTTAGTGGGGACGATCTCCCTATTCTGCGACGAGAACTTTCCTTTGGACTTGGAGATTTTTTCTTCTATTTTAGTGCTAAAAAAGCAAGCGGGTCCCCTTCCTGGGCGTAGGTGGGCATACTACCTGTCTCCTCGCCTAGGTTTCAAGCACTTACACGAACTCTCTAATAAGGTCCCGGCGTGGAAGCGGGACTATTTCGGGGTGCGAAGTGTGCTGGGGTGGCCGTTTCAGAACAGCTGGGGGATGGCCGCTCCCGACTCCGGCGTTACACTTGATAAAGAGACGGTGAAGGGCCTCCGGCAATGGGCGCGGCTTGGGCTGACGTGTCAACAGTATCTGACGGAGGCCAAGCTTATTGCTACTGGCCTGAGTTCGGGTAGGTTCTTCCCCTGGCGATCCTGTCTTGCTCTTCTTTTTCTTGTTTTACTGATGCCGAACTTCTTTTTGCAGGTGCGATGGACTCTCGAGGGACCCAAGGTGGGCACTTATTCCAGGGCATGAAGAGAAGAAAACGGGTGGCTAAGCGAGCTCGCGCCGAGCTGCCCCAGGGTGCGGAGCCCGAGGTTCCAGACTACCTTGCGGAGGGTCAGCCTATGGAGCCCGAGATGATTCCTCCTATGCAGGAGCCGGTGGGGGCCCCTCATACAGGAGCTCCTACTTACTTCAGGTCTGCCTATACGCGAGCTGGGCCGTCGAGCTCGGAGGCCCCGGGGGACTTCAGGAGTGTGCTGTCATCTATTCACGCTCTTGAGAGGAGTAAGGAGGCCATGTTTCCCGAGGAAGTCGCGGCGTGGACCGAGCTCCCTCTGCACCAAGTGGCTTGCCGTGCCGTTACCCATGCCATGGTGGTAAGTGATCTCCCTTCTTTAGAGTTCTTCGGCTTTTATTCTTCTATTCGTTCCTTTGATCACTTGTTTTCTTTTGGTAGTTGAACTCTTCTATTCACTTTTTGGTGAACTAGGTGGAGAGGTGCTCGAGGCAAGCGCGAGCTGCCGAGGAGGCTGCTCACCTCGCGCGGTCTAGGCAGGCGAGGTCTCAGAGAGATGCTGAGGCCATGGGAGTGGTGGTGAAGCATATGGCGGAATTGAAGCTCGACCTGCAGCATCAGGTCGAGTATCTTCAGGAGGATATCAAGGAGCGGACTCAGATCTTCTCTCAAGGCATCGAAGATGCGAAGAAGAAAGGTGTTAGCGATTATATTGCTTCGCCGGATTTCGATGATCTGATGGTGGACTCCTACAGGAGGGGTTTCAAGCTAAGCTGGTGGATGATTCGGAACACGTACCCCGAGCTCGACACCAGCGCTATATCCACTTCGCGCAATACTCAAGAGATGGCCAATGCTGCGGATGCCGAATCGAACTCCGAGGGGGAGGCAGGGCCTTCGGGTGTTGTCGAAGTAGCTTCTGATAATGATGAAGTAGCCCCAGATTTGTAAAAATGAAATGTACACTTCCTCATCTGAAATGATGATGGCTCTTTTTTTTTTTTTTTTGAATGTAAACCTCATCATCTGAAATGAAATGGATTTTTTGTTCAAGTGTTGGTTGTCCTGTCTTCGGGTTGTGTTTTGTTGCCGAACTGACCATTTCGGTCCTTTAGTTTTTTTTTTTTTTTACCTCGGCTTCGGGGTACTTGCCTTGGTGGTTTATAGGTAGTACCTTCTTAAGTTAACAATGTTCCATGCTCGGGGTACTTGTTTTCCTTCTAGGGTTTCGAGCTCGTATGCCCCCCCCAAGTGCTTTCTTTACTCTATAGGGTCCTTCCCAATTTGGTCCAAATTTCCCTACGCCGGGTTCAGGCACCATGATCTTACGGAGAACCAGGTCACTGACACGGAAGTTCCTCTTCTTTACTCTGGCGTTATAGTACCGAGCTACCTTTTGCTGGTAGACCACAGTTCGGATGTGCGCGAGGTCTCTCACCTCGTCCAGTAGGTCGAGGTTGGTGCGTAACTTGCCCTCGTTTGTCTATTCGTCGTATGCTTCTAGTCGCAGCGTAGGTACTTCGATTTCTGCCGGGATTACCGCCTTGGTGCCGTAGGTGAGGTTAAAGGGGGTCTCTCCTGTGGCGGTTTTTTTCGTGGTTCGGTGGGCCCATAGAACACTTGGTAGTTCGTCTGCCCACAACCCTTTGGCTCGGTCTAGTTGTGCTTTCAGTCCGCGGAGGATGACTCTGTTCATTACTTCTGTTTGGCCATTTGCCTACGGGTGTGCGACCGACGTGAAGTTCTGACTAATTCCCATACTTTGGCACCATTCTTAGAACTTGATATCCTCGAACTGTTTGTCGTTGTCGGAGATCAGTACTCGAGGTAGCCCGAAGCGACATACAATGTTCTTCCAAAAGAAGTTCTGTATGTTTCGGGCGGTAAGTATTGCTAGAGGTTCAACTTCTATCCACTTGGTAAAGTAATCTACTGCTACCACTAGGAATTTTCTCCCGCCTATCACTGGTGGGAATGGTCCTAGAAGGTCGATTCCCCATTGGGCGAAGGGCCATGGACTGGTGAGGTATTTGAGGTCAGCAGCAGGCTGATGGTGGATATTGGCATGCTTCTGACACTTGTCGCAACTTCTGACGAGCTCGATGGCCTCTGTCTTCATCGTTGGCCAGTAGTATCCTTGTCGAAGTGCTTTTTGGGCGAGGGCTCTGCCCCCCAGGTTTCTGCCGCACAAGCCTTCATGAGTGTCGCGGAGTACCAGTTCGGCTTCGGCTGGGCGCGAGCATCGCAGGTAGGGGAGCGTGTAGGATCGTCGGTACAACCGTTCATCTATCATGACGTATTTGGCTGCCTGGCGCTGCATCCTCTTGGCTGCGTTGCGGTCCGCGGGGAGGGTTCCGTCTATCTGGAAGCCCGCGAGTGGGTCGATCCAGCTCGGCTCTGCTTCAGTGACGGGAGCGACCTCTTCTGCCCCACCGAGAATGCTGGGTTGAGGTAAGTCCTCTACGTACACGGTTCTCATGGCGTTGTGGCTCGTGCTGGCTAGTCGGGATAGGGCGTCAGCCTCAGTGTTCTCTAACCTCGGGACTTGCCTGATGAAGTGTGACTGGAAGTTGAGCAGAGCCTCCTTTACCTTTGCCAAGTATGCAATCATTGCGAGCTCGTGCGCTTCGTATTCGCCTGTAACTTGGTTGACCACGAGTTGGGAATCACTGCAGATAACTACATGCTTTGCTCCAACCTTGTGCGCTAGGTTCAGCCCGGCTATCAGTGCCTCGTACTCCGCCTCATTGTTGGACGCCGCGAACTCAAAGCATAGTGCGTATTCCAACTTTGTTCCGCTCGGGCCGCATAACACTATTCCAGCCCTGCTGCCTTGCTGGTTCAAGGAACCATCTACGTGAAGGATCCAGGGCTCCTCATCCCAGTTCGCGCTTGGTCTAACCAAGAGAGATGCTACACTGGTTGCTACTTCACGGGGTTCGGACTCGACTGGCTTGGGAGCTCCGAGCTCGCCCGAACTGGGGATCTCGGGCTCGACCGGCTCAGGGGCTTCGAGGCTAAACGTGCATTCTGCGATAAAATCTGCCAAGGCTTGGGCCTTAATGGCAGTTCTTGGCTTGTACTGGAGATCGTACTCGCTGAGTTCGATGGCCCATTTCGTCAGTCGACCGGAAACCTCGGGTTTGAGTAGAACTTGTCTCAGAGGTTTGTCGGTCAGGACGATGATGGTGTGAGCCTGGAAGTACGGGCGGAGTTTCCGCGCTGCTATCACCAGTGCATACACTAGCTTTTATTTCTACGGGTACCTTGTCTCTGCTCCCTGCAAGATTTTACTGACATAATATATGGGTCGTTGGACCCGGTCTGCTTCCTTTACTAGTACCGAACTGCCACCTCGTCGCTTGCTGAGAGGTACAGTTCTAAGACCTCGCCCTCCTCGGGCCGAGCTAAGATCGGCACACTGGCGAGATAACCTTTTAGCTCGTCAAACGTGAGCTGGCAGTCTCGGGTCCACTCGAACCCTTTGCCTTTGATTGCTTTGAAGAAAGGTAGGCAGCGGTCTACTGACTTGGACATGAAGCGGCTTAGAGCAGCTATGCGGCCGTTTAGCCTCTGGACTTCTTTTACTTTCCGAGGTGGTCTCATATCTAGGATGGCTTTTACCTTGTCCGGGTTGGCCTCGATGCCGCGCCGATTGACAACGTAGCCTAGGAATTTGCCGGAGGTGACGCCAAAGACACATTTGTTGAGGTTCAATTTCATGCTAAACTGACGCAGGATTTGGAAGACAGAATCCAAGTCTTTTATTAATTCTTGTGAAAACTGTTCTTGACGACCATGTCGTCTACATAACACTCTATCTTCGTGCCAATCAGGGGCCAATATAGCCCATTTACAAGCCTTTGGAAGGTTGCCCCAGCATTTTTTAATCCGAAGGGCATGACCTTGTAACAGTACAGACCGAACTCGGTTATGAAGCTGGTTTTTTCCTCATCGGACTGGTCCATTCGGATTTGGTTGTAGCCTGAGTAGGCATCCAGGAAGCTTAGCAGCTCGTGTCCCGAGGTCGCGTCCACTAGGCGGTCAATTCTGGGGAGGGGGAAGCAGTCTTTTGGGCAAGCTCAGTTCAGGTCGGTGTAGTCGACGCACATGCGCCACTTGCCGTTCGCCTTCTTTACCAGCATAGGGTTGGCCACCCAGCTCGGGTAATGGACTTCCCTTATGAAGTCTGCCGCGAGGAGCTTCTCGACCTCCTCGTCGACTGCCTTCCAACGCTCTAGGGCTAAGTTCCGTTTCTTCTGTCGAACGGGTCTAACAACAGGGTCAGTGTTAAGTTTGTGAGTTATAAGGCCAGGGTCAATACCGGGCATATCGGCCGCGGACCATGCAAAAATATCTAAATTTTGAAGTAAAAAACTCACCAGTTCGATCTGTAGGGGTTCTTTGATGGAAGCACCGATCTGGGTCCGTAGGCGAGGTTGGGATTGCGACTGTTTCCTCCGTGGGCGAAGCTCGTTCCTCGCCTTGTTCCGCAGGCCGCTCCAGATCGAGGTCGTCGGCTGCCTTGGTCTTTCCCTTCAGGGCAGCCACGTAACACTTGCGGGACTCGAGCTGGTCACCCCGTGCTACCCCCACACCGAAGTCTGTGGGAACTTCATGGCCAAATAGTAGGTGGAGACCACCGCTCGTAGGATATGCGTGATCGGCCGTGCCTATTATGGCATTGTATGGGGAGGGGGTCGCGACCACCAGGAAGTCGTGGTTGAGTCTAACCACACAAGGCCACGTGCCGACTTCCACAAGTACCGTTATATTTCCGAGGGGCCTGACTTCCTCTCCGCTGAAACCCACCAGGGGAGTGTTTGCGGGCTTTAGTTCGCTCCTCCGTAGCTGTAGCTGGTCAAATGCTGATTTAAAGAGGATGTCCACCGAGCTGCCCGAATCTACGAGTACGTGTCTGACCTCGAAGTCGCTGATCCTTAGTTTAATGACAAGTGCGTCATCTTGGGGGTAGCAGACTCCTCACGCGTCATCTTTCGTGAAGAGGATTGGTTCTTCGGTCTTCGGTCTTTTCGGAGGGTTCCGTTCCTCGAGCACCGCTTCGCGAACTGAAGTCTGGGCTGCTGCCGAGGTACACCCTACTACCACCGAACCTCCCACAATCACATGGATGGTTCCCCGAACTGGCCTCTCCACCGGAGGTTGTCGCTGCAATGGTTCGACAGGCCTGCTGCTAGACTCGGGGACATCCTTTTCGTGCTCGCCTGGCCGATCTGCCTTATTGTTGTTATTGTTGTGCTGTACAAAGTTTCTCAAGTGTCTGCGACGGATGAGCCCCTCTATCTCGTCCCGGAGATTATTGCACTGCTCGGTACTGTGACCATTGTCCCTATGGAAACTACAATACAAATTCTTATTTCTTTCGTTCGGATTTCCCTTTAGGCGAGGTGGCCACTTCGCGTATGGGGCGTCCTTGATCGTCATTAGGATCTCGGTCCACCTTGTGTTCAGTGGTGTGTAATCCGTCCGAACTGCTAGGGGAGCTCGGAACGACTGGTTCGGCTTTGGATCTCGGGCCAGGTTTTTCCGGTCGACTGAGTTAGAGGGTTCGCCATCCCTCTTTCTTTTCTCGTTTCCGCCCTCAGTTCGTTGGTTGATTTCTTCCTCCGTCCTCATGAACTTGTCCGTGAGCTTGAGGAATTCGGCCACGGTCGCGGGCTGCTTAGCTACCATGTGCCATTTGAATTCTTTGTGTGTCACCCCTCTTTTTCCTGCCGCGAGCTGCACCGCGGGGTCGAACCGTGGTATCTACAAGCATGCTTCATTGAATCGCTTGATGTAGCCCCGTATGGGTTCTCCTTCCCTTTGGACTACTCCGAAGATGCTTTCCTCTGCTCTGGGGCATCGTTTGTTGGTGACAAAGTGTAAGGTGAAGACCTGCACGAACTGAGCCCAGCACTTTATCGACCCGGGGGCCAGGTTCCTGTACCAAGTGCAGGCTACCCCTCTAAGGGTGGTGGTGAAGGCCACGCACATGCATGATTCGCTGATCCTGGTGAGGTGCATTTGGGACTGGAAAGCGTCAACGTGGTCGTTGGGGTCGAAGGACCCGTCATACTTGTCTAGAGGCGGGAGCTTGAAATCTCTAGGCAAGGGAACCGCCAGGAGTTCTGATGCGAGGGGGGAAGGAACTGAGAGAATCGGGGCAACTCCTACCTCGTCTGAGCTCGTCTCGCCTTTGCCTCTGAGTTCTGACAGGACACGGTTGGCGGTTCGGCGACTTCGTCGGCGCCTTCGCTGTTGAGTGGGTCTTGTACTGGCGCTGCTGGCCTCCGTGTTGCCGAGCTCGATGGGCCCGGGATGCTGGTAGTCTACTGCTGCCTGTGCGCCGAATTGGTTTTCCGTGAGTGGGAACTCTGGTTTGGAGCGCCGAGGTGCCGATCTCGCGGGCGAGGTTCCCGACCCGCCTGCGAGCTGCGAGGTGGGGATGACTTTTTTTTGTCTTCGGCCTGGGGACGAGGCCTGGCTGCTAGGGGGTTCAGGGGTCTGGAGGCCTTTCCTTGGTGGGGGCGCCCATCCTGCGGAGAGGCCTTGACCGGTCTCGGAGCAAGGTGGCGAGGTGGAAGTAGTGGTTGGTTCAGTGGCAGTTGGGGGAACTGCTGTTGATAGTGATACTGGGAGATGTTGTGCAACACTTGGTGCTGGTGAAGCTGGTGTTGCTGGAACTGTTGCATCTGGGCTTGCATTGCCCGCATGCACTGCATCAAGTCGTCCAACCGGTTTTGGCTAGCTGCCAGGGGGACGGCGGTTGGTTCAGCAAAGGTAGTCTCAATGGGGGGAGGAAAGGGGATGTTTGTGGCAGGAAGGTTTACGGGCGCCACTGCTTGTGGCGTATTCAGATTGGGGATTCCGTCCATCGAAAGGGGGATGGTGAACTGCCCAACGCACACCACGGGAACTTGAAGCTGTTCCCCGGTGGTGTTAGTCTCCGTGCCGCGTCCGGCGTTGCTGGAGGAGGCCATGGGTGTTGGGTTTTTCAAAGATGAAGAAAAGGGTATGAGAGTTTGGAGGGAGGCTTTTTGAAGCTATTCCCACAGACGGCGCCAATTGATGATGCACAATCCGGCCAGTCTTAGCTGTCAACGATCTTGCCTCTGAATTGAGTAGCGGGGGACCTAAAACGTAGGAGATGAAGAAGCTCCGGGAAGAATCCGGTGTAAAGGCTACGAAGCTCAAATTAGAATCCTTCAAAGGCAAGATAAGCCAAATAGTGCAAAGTTAGCATACCTCGTTCTTGGGGGGTAGGGAGCCTTTTATAACCACTTCGCGCACTCACTTCCAGGCTTCTGTCAGATCGGGCATGATTATCTCTGAGCCCCTGCCAGTTCGGATGTCACCCCCTCTGGCCGGGCAGAACCGCCACTACTCCTTTTGTCGGAGCCGTCTCTACGGCTGGTGACGAAGGTGGCAGGTGGGGAAGGCTTTTGAGGTGGCAACTTGAGAAAGGTGGGAAGGGGAGAGGGGACTGATGAGGTGTCTTTCTGAGAGAGCAAGAAACAGTATAATGAAGAGTTCTAGGAGTTTTCTGTTGGGTCATGGAGAAAGGAGAGGCTATATAACATGGTCATCCTTATTTTAATATATAATAATAGATTTTGTTAAATTTTGTGTCTGTATGCAATTTAAACAGAAAGCACATTAATAATTCTAACTAAATTTTAAAATAACAATATTTAAAGATAATATTTTATAAATTAATATAATAAATAATCTATAAAATATGTATTTATATACAAGGATGATTTGTAATATCAAGAAATTTATGCAAAAAAATACTATTGGATAATTATTTTAATACTTAAAATTTCTAAATTTTCACGTGATATGTATCTTAAAATTTTAATGTATTCTCATAAATTATTAAAAATATTTTAAATTACATTAATAAGTAATAACAACATATTTATTATTTACAAAAAAATAAATATTACTTACAAAATATTGAAAAATGGAATGTTAAATGGAATTCATCAAATCCAATAATCAACATTTATTTCAATTTTTTTTTTATTTCTTAAAATTTATAAAAATAAAATAGTTATAATGGAATAATTATTTTACAAATTAAAAATTATGAATTTGTATATGATATGTATCTTATAAATTTAATATACTTTAATTCAAGATTATATTTTTATAAATTATTAATTTTCATTTTCATTTTCATTTGAAAATTTAATATTTAGTTGATTTTTTGTTAATATTAAAAAAATAAAATAGTAAAACATACATTTTTAATTTGCATTTTGTATAATATCTATGCATCTCTATATATTAATTGTAATATATTTCATCATATATACCATTAAAATATACATTTTCTAGGTATTTACATATTATTTGTGACTATTTTGATCTTAAATATAGTGTTATTAATGTATTCATAGAGTTTGTATGTATTTCCCAAGTATATCCATGTCTTTCCATATTTATCATTTGTATGCATACATTTCCAAAGTGTATCCGTATCCCTATCCGTATTTCAGTTGTCTAATACGATAGCCAATTCCGATACTTTAATCTTTGGCTGCAATATGCATCAGGTTGGTATAAAAAGTGCTTTATGAGGAGCAACCAATATATAGCAAGGTATATGACTATTTTGATAGATTACATATATATTCCCATGTAATTATGAAACTGTCATTAACAACCATCATATAGCAATGTAGAAATAATGTCTTGATTTTTGGCATAAACAATTTATTTTATAAATAGAGATGTTTGTATCATGAGATTCATTGGATTCTTCATTATAGTTGAAAAGCACATTTCAATTAATGTGTTATTACTTTCTATGTAAAGAGTGATCTTTCACCGATGCAACTGTAAAATCTCAGGGGCTAATAGAGATGTGGATTCATGTTTGAGTACAAAAGTTGTTACATAAGGTTATGTTTATATCAAATACACTTTCCAACCACAAAATTAGGCCATTAATCGATCCAGTATAATTTCAAGCTGACAAGCGTAAGACAAAGATTCTAGTCTAAGTACAGATATTTTGTGCTTGACAATCAAAGTTGTTGGGTATCAAATCATCCCCATCACCCAAACCCTTTCTTACTCTAAATTACTTTCAATATTAAAAAAGGAAGAAGATTGCATATAAAATGCTAAAATTAAAAGAAACCAAAAACTAAGACAAGCAAAAGAAAAACAAGGACAAGAATTCTTACCCCGTGTCTCTGGCCTGGTTAGTTTTTTATAAGGGGATCCTTTTTGTGTTGTATCTTTATTCTCTATTTATCCTAAAAAGAAAGCATATCTCCCTATATATCCGTGTTAATCTATCTTTGATGAATACTAAGAAAGCCTAAAGTTTGAAACGCTATCACTTCCTTTAGCTCCCTCTTGATCAAGCCAAAGTCTCTTGCTCTCTTGATTTTCTTTCTCTTCCTACTTTGGATGTATTTTATTATTATTATTATTATTATTATTATTATTATTATTATTATTATTATTATTGTTGGTGGTGGTGGTGTTGGTGGTATTATTAATGTTGTTTTTGTTATTGTTGTTATTTGTTGAAATTATGAATCAGAAGATAATAAAATGATGCATTTTGAGGATTGTATATGGAGGGTGAAGAGAATGTAAGTGTGAGAAGGGAAGGAGAGTTATTATAGATAATGAGAGGAGATGCACTCCAAATCTAAGTGTCTTTGACTTTGGAGTGATTTTCTCTTTGAGTCCCATCATATCTCAACACATCGGTTATTTATGAAGTTAGTTTCTATGAAACCAGAAATGTACGAAGGAATCCTGATAGGAATTTGTTTATTTGCTCATGGGATTTTAAAGTGGATTTTGATGGATTTTAGGCCTCCTGATTTTTTTTTTGCATTTATTAATTTCAGTAGAAAACCTCCCTTATTTTGTTGCCTTTTTTGTTTATTAAACAAATCTTTTCGATTATTTTCCCTTTTTTTTATTTCTTTTATTTTCCAATAATTAAAAATATTTTCCTTATTTGCTCTTTTTGCTTTCAAAATTGCATAACCAGATCCAATTGATCAAACTAGATCAGTCTAGATCAATATGAACTAGCAATTAAAGCTAGTAAGTGGATGGTTTTTGGGTATTGAAATAACCTGACCCTACTCTTTTCGTTTTCAGAATTGCATAACCAGGTCAAATTGGTCAAACAAGATTAGTCTAGTTAGGTATGAATTGGTATTTAAAACTAGAAGGTTGAACAATTTTCAAGTATTCAAATAACCATACCCACATCATCTTCTTGATGCATAGCGATTTATGGCTCCAAGTTCATTTCTTCTTCTTCTTTTGTTTTTTTATTTTTTTCTCAAGAAACTACCAAAGTTGGGGAACCAATTTGATTCATTTGATCAACTACATGATGCTTCAAAAAATTGAGTTCATCACAAAGAAGTTATAATACAGAGGAGATAATTTATATTCACAAAAATAAATATTTTTAGAAAATTTTAATTTTTTAATTTTTCTAAAAATATAATAGAAAATTATTTATTGAAATTTTAATTAAAAGTAAAATTAATGTTTAAAAAAAGCTTGTTTATTAATAGTGAAATTAATAATGTTTCTAATATTTAATTTCACGAAATATTTTCTAAAAATTTATATAATAGATTTGGCAAACCAAACCAGATCAGTCAAGATTTATTCGAACAACTAAACAAATTGGGATACTTTTTCAATCTATTAGAGTCATCTTCTCATGCTAAAGTGCGAACACAGTAGTGTTTCAATGTCAATACAAAATAGCAATGTGTGGAGCCCAAAATATACCATGGTTAGGAAGATAGATTTTATAGTTACAATCTTAAAATATTATTTATAATTATAAAAATATTTTCAATTAAATATAAAAGTTATTATTTGTCTTAACGTATTATTTATTTTTTTATTTTACATATTTTTTATTCATCTTATTTCAATATTTAAATTTTAACTTAAATATTAATATTTTATTATGTTGCTGAAAAATTAAATTAATCTATATGGAAAATGGTCCAGTTTAAGGTTTCAAGCAAACCCACACTAGATGTGCATTAGGTCTCACCCTAGCAATTAATATAAGCCACCCCAACTAACTTTCCATCACATTTGTATAAGCCTTGCCAAAATAAACCTCCCCAGGTCTATCCAATGGTTGTAAAGATTCTAAACTAACACGAGTCTCTTATATGTCTAGTTAAGGGTATTACACAGAAACACGCCATAATAACATAAATCAATTATGTAGTTTATATATTTACAAAAAATGTAAATAATGTACATCAATTTGATTGGAGCTAAGGGCATACACTGTCTAATAGCTTCCACTCGCAATTAGGTCTAATCGGGTACAAACTGGAGTCTCATACTTTTCACATGTTTCTCAAATACTTTCTATATTAGTTGCTTAATCAATGGGTCTGCCACATTCTCTATTAATGCTACCTTCTGAATCGAGATATCTCCTCCAACAACAATCTTTTGTAGATCCTATGTTGTCGCATAACAGTGAAATGGGTGATGTGTTGGACGGAACAACTCCTAATTGCTATATGAATAACTTCATCCATTAGGCAGTCCCACTTACGGTAATGTGCATGACTTGGGTTGTGGACTATTTTACTTACTTCACAGGACCCCATCGTAAAGATATAACCAGATATAGACTTTTTATCATCTGGGTATAATTGGAAGTTGGTATCAGTATACCTAATGACCTGTAGTGAAGTACCATTGAATATCAAATAAATCTCTTTTTATCCTTCGAAGGTATTTGAGTATGTTTTTCACAACTGTCCAGTGCTCCTATCTTAGGTTTAACTGGTATCTACTTACTACACTCATTGCCTAAGCAATGTCTAGCTAAGTGTACAGCATGGCATACACGATGCTCCCTATGGTTGAGGGATAGGGAACCTCTCTCATGCTCTCAATCTCCTCAGGAGTCTTCAAAGACATACCTTTGGAAAGAATGACTCCGTGGCTAAAATGAACATTTTCTTTCTTAGATTTCTCCATACTGTATCTCTTAACAATTTTGTCTATATAAGTAGGCTAGGATAATCCTATTATTCTTTTCAATCTATTTCTATACAGTCGAAGACCCAAGATGTAGGAGGTTTCTTCAAGATCTTTCATGGAGAAATATTGTGAAAGTCATATATGGATCGATTAAGTTTATACACCATGTATTATTGACCTGCAGCTATGAATCCTTATGGTTGTTGCATGTAAATATTTTCAGTGAGATCTATATTTAGGAACGTGATTTTGACATCCATCTGCCAAATTTCATAATCATGGTGTGTTGCTACAACTAGTAGGATACTAATGGACTTGAGCATGACTATTAGCGAAATGGTTTCTTCATAGTTGATTCCCTCTTTCTGATTGTACCCTTTCACCACAAGACAAGCTTTATAGGTGGTAATGTTACCATCAAGGCCCTTCTTCCTCTCGTAGTTTCATTTGCAACCAGTTGCTTTCGCCTTAGGGAGATGGTCTAAAAGAGTCCAGACCTTATTGGTCTCTATCGAGTCCATCTCGGGTTTTATTGCATCTACCCACTTCAAAGAATCCATGTCCAACATATTTTTCATATAAGTTATGGGATTCTCCTCACTTATTGTGGCCTCCATCAAGTAACTTTCTTGATTATAGCCATAACGAATTGGAGGCCTGGATAACCGGGTAGTCCTTCTAGGTTGGTTATAATTTGAAGCTTGTAGGACATCTCCTATTACCCCTAGGCTCTCGTTATTAAGAACAAATTTTTGATTATGATTGTCCAAGATGTAATCTTCCTTTAGGAAGTAATAATTTCGATTACAAAACACATTTTGCTCTTTTGAATCATAGAAAAAGTAACCTCTAGAGCTTTTGGGGTATCCTACAAATAGGCAATGGCTGGTTTTGGGTTTTAATTTGTCAACACTTATTTTTTTAACATGTGTTAGACATCCCTAAATCTTCAAGTATCTTACACTTGGTTTCTTACCGGTCTATAACTCATATAGAGTCTTAGGAATAGATTTGGTTGGAACCTGGTTCAGCATGTAAATCACAATCTCTAATGCAAAACCCAAAAAATATACAGGTAACTCTAAGTGGATAAGAAGTGAACGGACCATATCTAATAGAGTTTGATTTCTCCTCTCCAATATACCATTTAATTATAGTATTGTAGGAGGAGCTAGTTATGATATAATCCCATTTTCCTTTAATTAGTCATTGAATTCGTCGAATAGGTATTTGCCTCATCGATCTGATCAAAGAGTCTTAATTTGTCTTTCCAACTGTTTCTCGACTTCTTGTCTGAACTTTTTAAAAGATTCAGACTTATGTCTCATTAGGTACATGTAACCATACCGTGAAAAATCATCGGTAAATGTTATAAAATAAACGTACTAGTTACATGTCATAACATTCACGGAATCACATACATCAGTATGTATCAGGACAATAATGCCTATAGATCTTTTAGGCTTACCCATAAATGGTCATTTTGTCATCTTACCTTGAAGGTAAGGTTTACAAGTTGGAGGAGCTTCTATAATTAGAAAATCCAAAAGACCATCATTTACCAACCTTGTGATACGATCTATATTAATGTGGGTAAGTCAGTAATGCCATAGGCACGTGGGATTAATTGTATCACGAGTTCTTTTTTTGGGATTATTTCTAGTGTAGTTTCAGTTATGTTTATTTCTAGAGAAGGATGGAGAACAAAGAAATAATTCTTAAATTCTTCATGAGCAAGGAATTTGTTGTTCAGTTTAATAGTAATAGTATTACTAAACAAAATAGAATAACCATCTTTGCACAACTTTGAAATTGAAATCAAATTTCTTCTTAATATTGATACATAAAGATAACTTTTAGTACAATAATGCCTTCTTTGAAAATTAACTCTATAGTTCCTATAGTTGTAGCTGCAACTGTTATAGAAGTCCCCTAATAGAGTATTACTTCTCCGTTACTCAACCTTCTGCTTGTCTTAAACTTTTGCAACGTATTACATGCATGAGTAAAAGCCCCAAAGTCAATACACTAGGATGCAGAAGTGACCAACAAATTGGTCTCTATGACAAAAGATTCAAAATTACCTTACTTCTTAGTCTCTAGATACTAAAGACAATTCATCTTCCAATGGTTTATCTATTTGCAAAAGTGGCAGGCATATGATGGCTTGTCCTTTTTTTGCTTTTTAGGCTTGCTAACCTTTTTCTAAAGCTTCCTCTTTGCCACTTTCAACAAGCACGACTATCAGTTTGTCCTTCTTAATTAGTTTTTCAGTTCTCTACAACATATTGCTAAGTTTCTAAAAGCTAACATTTAGCTTATTCATGTTATACTTTATCATAAATTGATTGAAGGAGGAAGGCAAGGTATTTAGGACAGCATCAATTTTGGTGGCATGACCAAGCCTGGAACCGAGAGCCTCCATTTCATTGATATAACCCATCATCTTTAGACAATGGTCATGAACCTATTGGTTCTCAATAATTTTTGTGGCCATAAACATCATTGGGACCTTCTATCAACTAGAACGATTCTGTTATTCATACATTGTCCTCAGATTATCTAGGATATACTTGCACACTTCGATCTAATCAAATTGTCTAAGGAGGCTATGATAAAGCACTAGGCAGGAGAGTTCTTCTTTCCCATTCTTGATACTCTTTCTTTCGTGCCTTGGAAGACCTATCACCCAGATGTTCTAGTGCAGGTTTTTGGCTACATTGTCCAATTTCTTTGACGTTAACACAAGCATAAGTTACGAAAATAGTTAGCAAAGTTTAGGCCCTTAAACTTATTATCGTCGAATAGTTTGGAGAACTATTCATTTTCCATTTCTAATAAAAGGCAGAGCAAATTATTAGTGCACAACCTAAATTGGTTCATATTATTTACATAGTAATGGCTTTTAATCTATGTTTCATTTCCATTTTTTCATCTATGAGATTTTGCTCCCATCTCAGAGACAGTTGTGGTTATGTCTTTGGAAATGTGGAAAGTCACATACACTACATAGAGCCAACTGTTTCAGTTGCAAAACGCCACTACTTTTTGTGAATGATCATATCCACTCATCCTCTGAGTTTTCCCTTTGGCCTCTGTCAGAAAAGGTTCATTGCCATTATACGTTAAACCTTTCTATCCAATAAGTGCAAACCCGTCATATTTGTGAACGCTAAGGTACCATGAGAGAGTTTTCCATTTTAGGATAGGCCCCTCTCACATTGGTCTATGATGTCCCTATCATCTTATGAACCAATCAAATAAACTCACTACCAAATGGATACCCTTATTTTATGGTGCATCTTCTCATTACTAATAAACCCATTCTCATGCTAATGATGAAAAGCCTTTAGAGAGATCATATGAATCTCCCTATCACATGCACTTATAACACAATTTTCCTTTTCTATCAGTTGTCTCTATGCCTAAGCATTATCTTTGAATGGTTCGTGGGGGTTTGATAAACGAGTGCACATCTACTAGTAGTTGGGGGCTATTCCTTCTTTACGACCGATTTGTATTTACTCGGCTGCTTGTAGGGGCAAATATGGTTTAAGGAGAGTGGCCTAATGGTATGACTCAACCCTTTTTTCCTCTGCAATTCTCAGTCTCTACACAACAATTCTGCAACACTGTCACATTTTGGTTTACAAAGTGTTCATTGATAACTTCCCTACCTTCTGATTATTATTTTTACAACACAACTTCTCACCAATAATTACCCAACATTTGGTGAGATGCCATATGATATAAAAGTATAATTTTTATAGAACATAATATGTAACATTTAATCATAATATATTGGATTTGGCTATGAGCTCTTCTTTTGTAAAAGCTGATTACAAATTTCCTTTTCTAGATTAGAAGTCTGGAAGTGAATTAAAAATATTGTTACTTGATGATCTATTGCACATTCAAACAAGATTTTGGCTAGCAAAATAAGACGGTTCTCGTATTTTGCATGTCTAATTGGCTAGAAAAAACTGCTGATCAACGAACTATTATACATCAATTAACATGAACAATGGATTTCTCATGTTCATTCTATGGGATCTATTATACATATTTGGTAATAAAAGAAGATTTTTATAAAAGAAAAACTAAGAGAGAGATACAACGAACTATAGCAACTATAAAAGGAGGCTGATCAACAAATAGATATTCAGCCAATCCCATTATATACACAATATGTATTTATGTACGTATATATAGGGGATGTTGTAGGGATTAAACCAACAGTGAAAAAAGAAAATCTGCATGGATTCTAGAAGTTTTATGCCAAGTTTGCTTTTTCTTTTTATGAGAAACGGCCATGTTATTAGTCAATTTATGAAACCTTCTTCCTTGAGAAAATTACAATATAACAAAGGCTATATTGTATGACCATTTCTCTATAGATATTCTGTTCACTAACTAATAATTGACATATATTGTATGCAGGTATAAGCCTTTGCATCTTCGTATTACTCATTTGTATCTCTTGGTTATATTTCATCATAAGGAAAAGAAAACTCATGAGATTAAAAGAGAAATACTTTGAGCAAAATGGTTATACTTCGTATTAATCACCATATAGGAGAGGAGGATTAATTAGATAATGGTGCTGAGCTACCAGAATTAGAGGCAGTTGATCAAGTCTGAAAAACTGGGGGTGATCAAAAGGCACAATGTTTTGGTGCGATGCTGACCGTTGATCACCGTTGATGAGATCAACGATCACGATTCGATCAGGTGTGATCAAGAGGCACAATTCAAAGTTAACAGTCATTAACTGTTAACTACTTTTTAAATAGTCAAAATGTTTGAAATTGTAACTATTCAAGGTGCCTTCTTTGAACTAGCACCTACCTTTTCTTCATACCTCTTCATAAACTATTTAAGAAGCATGAATCAGGCTCAAAAAACACACAATTTTGAAATTCACTCTCTCTCTCTCTCTCTTTCTCAGTCCGGTCTGCTATAGTCTCATAGAAGGTTTCTTTAGAGATTCTTCTACTTTGTTGGTTGCAAATTCTCGCCCAAGGCTCTGTTGTATCTTGGGAATGGATTTTGCTTGTAATCCAATAGCAAACTCAGTGAAACTAAGTGGGGGCAAATAACGTTCTAAAGACAGTGTCTTCAGATGTGCTTCAAAGCTTCTCCTCCAAAGTTATAGTGACCCCATATCTCCAACAATTTTAGAACATTATTCTCCAATGGAGGCAGAAGCAAGTATCACTTCAATCAAGATGATGAACCAAGATCTTGTTCAATTAGACCAGTTCGATGGAATAAATTTTAGTTGGTGGCAAGATAAGATGATCTTTCTTCTGACCACACTAAAACTATACTATCTGCTGGACCCGAATCTGCAAGCACTTCCTGAACCCACTAACAAAAACTCCAAAAAACTAAAGAAGGAAAGAGCAAAACAAGAAGATGACTCACATTTGTGCCGATGACACATACTGAATGCCTTATTAGACCGACTCTACAACTTCTACAAGGAACTTACATCTCCAAAATAAATCGGGAAGGCCCTGGAATTTAAATACAAGGTTCAAGAAGTAGGTACGAATAAGTATCTTATTGCAGAATACTTTGACTTCAGCATGAATGACCATAAACCCATACTAGAGCACGTTCATGAACAACAGGTGATACTCAACAAAATTCGATCCCTTGACATCATCCTTCCTGAATCTTTCCAAATGGGAGCAATCATTGCCAAACTTCCACCCTCTTAGAAGGATTACAGGAAGAAGCTTATGCACAAGGCTGAAGAACTTACCTTGGAGCAAATTTAGCAAAACCTTCGTATTGAAGAAGAGTCTCGAATTAGTGATAGTAGGGATAAGACCCTGGCTTGTATGCTGAACTCTAAGGTCAATTTTGTGGAAAACGAATCAAAGAAGACTAACCCTATATTACAAGTAAAGAAGAAGGATTGGAACTTCAAGAAGAGTAATAATAAGTCTTAGAAGGATTATAGGAAGAAGCTTATGCACAAGGCTGAAGAACTTACCTTGGAGCAAATTTAGCAAAACCTTCGTATTGAAGAAGAGTCTCGAATTAGTGATAGTAGGGATAAGACCCTGGCTTGTACGCTGAACTCTAATGTCAATTTTGTGCAAAACGAATCAAAGAAGACTAACCCTATATTACAAGTAAAGAAGAAGGATTGGAACTTCAAGAAGAGTAATAATAAGAAAGGATCCTACTATGTTTGTGGAAAGAAGGGGCACATGCCCGAGTCTGCCGACATCGGAAAGGCGAAACCAAGTCTGCAAACATGGTAGAAGACAATCTAATAGCCATGATTATTGAAGTCAACATGGCAGAATTGTCTTCTAAATGGTGGTTTGATTCAGGCACCACAGTCCATGTTTGTAAGGACAAGTCCTTATTCAAGACATATGAAGAAGTGATTGATGGCCAGGGGGTATAGATGGAAAACCAAACATGTGCCAAAGTTGTTGGAAGAGGCAGCGCAGAGTTGAACTTCACCTTTGGAAAGACACTGACTCTCTTGAATGTTCTCCATGCTCCTAATATTAAAAGGAACTTGGTCTCAGTAAATCTTGTTTGTAAGAAGGGATTCAAAGTTGTCTTTGAGTCCGACAAACTAATCATATCCAAGAATGGGATGTTTGTTGGAAAGGGACATGATTGTAATGGTATGTTTAAATTAAGTATTAATGAAAGAAAAGTTTCTGCTTATATTGTTGATTCTATCTCTTTATGGCATGATAGATTAGCACATTTGAATTTTAAATCCATAAAGAACATGAGCAAACTTGGTATAATTGCTTACAGTAATGAATCAACTGAAAAATGTGAGATATGTGTAAAACCTAAAATGGCTAAGAAACCTTTCCCTAGTGTTGAGAGAAATTCTCAACTTCTAGAACTAATTCATTCTGACATCTGTGAACTCAATGGTGTATTAAATAAAGGAGGTAAGAGATATTTTATAACATTCATAGATGACTTTTCTAGGTACACTTTTGTCTACCTTATGAGAACTAAGGATGAAACCTTTGATATGTTTAAATTGTATAAGACTGAAGTTGAAAATCAACTATAAAAGAAAATTAAAATCCTTAGAAGTGATAGGGGTGTTGAATACTTTAAAAATGAGTTTAATTCTTTCTATGAAGAATTTGGAATAGTACGTCAGTGTTCTGCTCCCTATACCTCTCAACAGAATGGCTTGGCAGAAAGAAAAAATAGAACACTTACAGAAATGATAAATTGCATGTTATTAAAAGCTAATGCACTCTTAAACCTATGGGGGGAAGCACTCCTAACAGCCTGTCATTTACATAACAGAATTATTTGTAGAATTAATAACAAATGCCCATATGAATTATGGACATGAAGAAAACCTAATTTAGCATAACTAAAAGTGTGGGGGTGCTTAGCATATTATAGAGTTCTAGATCCTAAAAGAACCAAGTTAGGACTTAGAGCAAAGAGAGGTATGTTTGTTGGATATGCAGAACGTAGCAAAACTTATAAGCTTCTAGACTTAGAGTCCAACATAATAATTGAAACTAGAGATATTGAATTCTTTGAAAATAAACTGTGTTCTGAATCTACAAAAAATGACAGAGAACCTGAAAGAGAAACTCAGTTCTCAATACCTATTGATAATAATGAGATTGAAAGAAGAAATGACACAATGGTAATACCTACAATAGGAACTAGAAGAAGTCAAAGACAAAGAACAGAGAAACACTTAGGTTCAGATTTTATTTCTACTCAATCAATTGTATTTTTGGTTGAGGTAGACAGAGAGAAGATTTTGAATAAGATATCCATTGTCCTGAACATTGAAAATGATCCAAAAACCAATAGTGAGGCCATGACCTCTAGAAATGCTGCATTTTGGAAGGAAGTTATAAATAATGAAATGGATTCAATAATGTCAAATAACACAAGGGTACTAGTAGACTTGCCTACATGATCAAACCAATAAAATGTAAATGGGTGTTTAGAAGAAAATACAACACTGATAGAACTGTACAAACTTTTAAGGCTAGATTGGTGGCCAAAGGATTTAGTCAAAAGGAAGGGATTGATTACTTTGACACCTATGCACCAATGACTAGAACAACTTCTATTAGTACACTCATAGCATTAGCATCCATTTATCACTTATCTGTTCACCAAATGGATGTTAAAACTACTTTCTTAAATGGTGATTCAAATGAAGAGTTTTATATGGAACAACCAGAAGGACTTATTCTTCTTGGAAATGAGAAGAAAGTCTGTAAATTGGTTAAATCACTATATGGATTAAAACAAACACTTAAACAGTAGCATGAGAAATTTGATTCTTACATTCTAGAATTAGAAATATTTTGCACTTTTAACACACAACACCACATTGAATGCAATTGTGATTCAAAGTTTTATGAATCTCACCACATTGATTTTTTGGTGTTGTCTTTTTTCTCTTCTCTTCTCTTCTCTTGCATGTAAAAAAAGAGTTATTGTCCCATATTATTTGGTAAAGAGATAAAATTGAGTATATTAGTAGGCTTGTTTCCTCTATATATAGGAACCCATAAGTGGAAAATACTATATATCACTACATGCATATGAGGGGAGGTTGGTTGTGCTTTTTACACATGTACACACCACCAAATTGGGCAAGGGTGGGGTGTGGGTATGCCACACCCTATCTCATTTTTCTCTTTCACTGTTTGGTTTGTAACCAGTTTGTCCATTTAAATTTAAATTTTCTTTTTTAAATGTTTATCTTCGTATCTCTTCTTCTTTGTGTCTCTTCGAATAGGTGCATTATTTTTGAGAGATACATCTCTCTTGTGTCTCTTCAAGTGACTGAGAGCACTCTATAAATAAAGTGTTGGATACATATAAGTGGACACAATAACACAATTTTCCTTTTCTATCAATTGTCTCTATATCTATGCATTATCTTTGAGTGGTTCGTGGAGGTTTGATAAATGAGTGCACATCTTCTAGTAGTTGTAGGCTGTTCCTTCTTTATGACTGATTTGTATTTACTTGGCTGCATCATAGGGGGCAAATGTGGTTTAAGAAGAGTGGCCTAATGGTATGACTCAACCCTCTTTTCCTCTTCAATTCTCAGTCTCTACACTACAATTCTGCAACACTGTCACATTTTGGTTTGCAAAGTGTTCATTGACAACTTCCCTACCTTCTGATTATTATTTCTACAACACAACTTCTCACCAATGCTTTAGGGATAAGCTGTGGGCGTATGACTGCATTTTTGTATACGGTCTATCTCAAAAATAAAAAATAAGTATACGGTATTTCTGGCTTTCAAAGAAAAAACATACAGTATTTTTAAATTATTGTATTTGTACAATACATTTTTGTATTTGCCCTCCTCTCCAACTAAACCTTAATATCATATAGGACTGTCAATTAAGTGGTTTTGGGTTGGACCCATCCAAATCAATATCAATTTGGATTGATTGCATAGTTCATACATTGAATTAGACTAGTCTAAAAAGGTTCAAAGTATTCATTGCGTTAGATTGGACCTGATCCATTTCTTATAAATTCCTATCGGACTGGATTGGATTGAACCAAAACTGGTCCAATGGCCATAAAAGGTTTGAAGTTTGACAAAAATCTGGATTGGGTAGATGTCTGCGTACCATTTGAATAGTCCAGGTGAATGGTTAGATCTTGAATTTGATATGTTATTTGAACAACCCAAATCAATGATTAGATTAAATCTGAGCATTTCATTTGTTGGACGATCCAAATTAGTATAAACGGATTTACAATATCAATGGTTTGATTGATTAATGCATTGATCTAGAAATGGTTTAATTATTGGTGTTTTATTTGTTTTGATATTATTATTTATTAAGCCATTTGTTTTAAGATTGTAGTTCAGTATAATTTATTCCATACATATATTCCCATATTATTTTCCAACTACTTCCAAGTAATTGCCAAGGGACTGGTTTCAATGCTACAAATTTTAGTTTTGTTTTTTCTCCCCTCTTGCACGTCTCACTGAACTAATTAATCAACACAAAGCGAACCGGAGAAAGGGTGCTGTCCAATTTATTAGATAGCTAATAGCTCGTTCAAGACTTCAAGTCAATTTTGCCCATTAAAAAAAGAAAAAGGAGAAAAAACTTCAGTCAAGTCAATGAAAGTGATTTGACAAATGGTTGTGCATTTGTCACAACCACATCTTCGCTCAAAGACTTAGAGCTTCTGTAGAGAGAGTGAAGGGGAGAGCTTGTTCAATTTAAAAATGAATATGCATTCAGAGATGCACTACATTATTTGAGAATTTGATTTTTTTTAATTTTTGTATTTTAACAATTGCATTTTGTATTTAAATAAATTTTAGATATTATAGTAATTAATCTTCCACTTAATAGATATTGTTTCAAATTGCATTTTTATAAATTTAAGTTTTGATGGATGAATCTGCATTAAGCAGGACTCATAAAGCAATGAAAAATATAGTACAAAAGGTATAAACAAAAATATGGTAAAGCACTATTAAAAAAATTTCTAAGTCGGCAGTCTTATTGACCGCCAGCATAGCCATAAATAGGATATAAGGAAGCGGTTAGAAACATCAGCCGGCGGTTTGAACCACCACCTAAAAATGGGAGGATTTTTGAGAGAAGCTAAAGTGGCGGTCATTTAGGACCTACGCCGGCGGTCATTACTGCCGCCACATAAACCGATGGCTTCAAGCTGCGATGATTTAAACCTAAGCCGGCGGTCCAGGTCTAAGGCGGCAGCTTTGTAGACCGCCTTAGACATAAGCAGGCGGTCTTGGGGCCTAAGCCGGCGGTCATGCCTCCAACTACCTCCGAGCAAATTAGCAAGGGACTGGTTTCAATGCCACAAACACCCAAAATTTTAGGTTTGTTTTCTCTCCCCTCTTGCACGTCACAATCAACTAATTAATCAACACAAAGCGAACCGAAGAAATGGTCCAAGTTATTAGATAGCTAATGGCTCGATCAAGACTTCAAGTTTACCCATTCAAAAAAAATAAATAAATAAATAAATGTAAATGAAAGTGAATTAACAAATTGTTGCCTGACATGCACATCCACCATGCGGAACATCTTCTGATTCAGCTAATTAAAGAAGCCACGTGAAGGACTGTATGGATGATCAAAATTGTCTCCCAAATTTCACTCAAAGTTGATTCTAATTTTCTTGGATGGATCCAACTTCATAAAGCGAAGTGCGAATGCTTCATAGCCTTTCCTTCCCAAATGATTAATGACTTACAGCTCTTACAAGTCAAGTCAAAGGGGCAACATTTATCGGGTCCTTTGCCGTTTCCCACGTTTGAAAATGAAAGCTCAACTTTCCCAAATTTTTTGATTAATCTGCTTCAGTTATTCAAGATATACTTGAACAAAAAAATAAAAAATAAAAAAGCTGTCCATATTGTGTAGTCAAGGCAACGACAGTCACTGATATTTGTCTGCGTGTGCCTGGATTGAAAGCTTTATTTTTGGCTTCTGTGTAATATTCCACGCCGTAAGCTTAACGTTAGGGACTTGGAAAAATATCTATAGTTCATTCACTTGATCGACTTGGGATTAAACGGCTCAGCGTAGTAAGCTTTGATCAGTCGTACTTATATTTATAGTGGCATGGGTCACGATGATTCCATTTCCAGGTACAACAGCATTCTGTTCCTTCCTTTTACCGAGGACGCATTTATCATCCGATCATGATTTGGCTCTTGTTGCTTCTTCATCTCATCCTACTACGGTTGGTCACGATGAACGCAGCAACAACAGGGTCGTCGACATTAACGTCTCTGACAAGGCCCGGCTGTCCGGAGAAATGTGGAAACCTCAGCATACCCTACCCGTTTGGCATCGGTGATGATCCAAAGTGTTTCTTGAACGAAGATTTTCATTTGATATGCAACACCACCGGTGAAACGCAATTGTCGTTCCACGACAATTTGCCCGTTTTGAACATATCTCTGCAAGGCAAACTGACGACCTCTGTTTTTGGAGCTGCCAAATGCTACATGGACGCCGACAACAATTGGGACGGGAATGACGACTCTAAGGTTCGCTTTTCAAATGCATATAGGGTCTCGGATACCAGAAACAGATTGACCATCGTCGGTTGCGACACATCTGGTACTTTGTATGACTACAATGGCAAAGAGTTCTACGTGGGTTGCACCTCAAAATGCTTGAACGATACCAAAGTGATAATGGGCTTACCATGCAGTGGATTTGGATGCTGCCAGACCACGATACCCAAGGGTATCGCTGATTTTCAAATACAGATTCATAGCGTTTACAACTTCACAAACACACTCAATATTAGTAAATGTGGGATTGTTGTTTTGACCGATCAGGACGACTTACAGTCGCAAGTGTCACAACTTTGGAATATCAGAAACAACGTGAATGACCTTGTAACTTCTGGCATTCGACGTCCAATAGTACTGGATTGGGCAATTCGAAACAACAATAAGTCTTGCGAGGAAGCACGAGGAATGAACAATTCTGCCTGCGGGAGAAACACATACTGCTCCAATTCCACAAATGGCCCTGGATATCTTTGTCATTGTTTGCAAGGTTACGATGGGAATCCTTACCTCCCCGATGGATGCCAAGGTATGAACTCAATATCCAATGAACAATTCTCTTGCTTTTCACTTAAGGCTCAGTTTGGAAGGAGTATAAATACAAATATGTTGAGTGCAAAACCTTGCATTTTCTTCATATTTGCATTTCTACTCCTTCCAAACTGAGCTTAATTGCGTTTCAATATTGTCATAGGAGAACTCTTGATGTCGTCAATATCGTTGATCGGGCAAGTAGTATTTGTCTGGATTGCCCATTTTCTCATCATTCAACGGTTTCGGTACCGTTTGAATTTTCTGTTTCTTGATATCCTTTGGATATCGTAAGTGTTAACCAGTTAAATTAATCAGCTGGTATTCATCAAACTTCTCAGAGTAGTATTGATTAATTGGTCAAAGTTCGGCCATGTGTTGGGAGTGCTTACCATAAAAATAAGTGTTTGAATAAGCACTTATTTACTTTTTTTTTATTCCTTTTGAAGGGATACACAATGGGGAGTTGTAACCCATCTCCCATTGGCAGTTCGCACTTAAATAAGTATTTGTGATTATTTTGTCATTCATTTTCTTTTAAATTTTTAAAATATACATATAAGAAAGTATTTTGATTAAATTATTTTTATAAAAACACTTTTATGATAAGTACGTTTATATTAAAACACTTTTATGAAATCACTTTTTCAAAAGCACTTTTTATAAAAGTATTTTTACTTAAGTAATTTTGTGAAACCACTTTAATAAAAACACTTTTATAAAAATACTTCTATAAAAATGTTTTTATAAAAATACTTTTATAAAAGTACTTTTATAAAGTTCAACTAGGGATCATTTTATAAGTGGTATTCTAAAATTCAAAATAAATAATTTTGGAAGAAAATAATTAAATAAATGCTTATTGTGCAAGCACTTAGAAAAAAACTAGAAATTTTGGCTTAAAAAACTAACCCCTCAATTTAAAATAAATACTTATTTTGAGCTTATTTCCTATATACCAATAAGTACTTAATAATGTGGTCCGATCCCAAATAAGTATTTATTTGAAATGAACACTTATTTTTAAACACTCCCAAACCTCTAAAAGAGCAGAATTTAGTTTAAAAATTAGATCTTAATTTAATTTATATGCATGCGTAGTATCGGACGGGTCTAATCCAAACAAGACATGTGAGAAAGCAAACAGCAATTACGTATGTGGGAATAACACCAACTGCTACATCTCCAAAGACAGCCCTGGATATATATGCCAATGTACCGAAGGTTTTTATGGGAATCCTTATCTTCCTGATGGATGCCAAGGTATGTCTTCACAAATTTTAATTTTTCCAGTTTTCTTCAAATTTTTCAATTATTTAAGTAGGAAATAAAGGCAGACATCTTATATTACTGCATAGACGACACCACCTATTGCTACTTTCCATAAATATGTGACCAATCCGCACTATTGGCTAGAGGGTGCCCATCGAATCTCGACCTGCTTTGCTTTCATCCCTCCAGTTTATTTGGGAAATCCTTTTTCTGTGGTCTTGGGGCATGTGATATAGTGATAGGGCGTTTTTTTCTAATTTTTATCTAAGTGTCAATTTTGTACGTTTAGTTGATATTTTGTGGAAGGTACTTGATAAATATTTTGACAACTTTTAAAAGTGGGTATTAGTCTTTTTCAAGGGTGGGGTGGGGGTATTATAAGGGACAGGTGTCAAAAAAACTTTCAAGTGCTTATTGAATGTGCTTACAACTTCTTGTCTATCTCATCCGAACCCGAGCTAATATCCTTTTAGGTAACATTTATTAGGGTAAATGCATTCACCCAAATCTGTTTTACCGTAAACCCAGCCCCTCGTAAAAAATCATTGAATCAGTTAATGACCCATTGACCAGGGTGGTTGAATCATCGACTTGTCAACCCATTCAATGGTTTTGGGCATTTTTTATTTTTAATTTTTGTTGTCAAGCCATCCGTTCAAATTGAATAGTCGGACTGTCAACCTAGAAACCAGTGGCCAGAAGGGTTCCATTTTTGGCTCATTTTTTTAAATGTCAATAATTACATGGAATAACTTTGTAGCCATAGTCATGAGAAGGGTGGACATTGCCAGGGATTCCAAAACTTTGAAAGATAAATCCAAAGTGACCTTAAACACAAAAAAATATTTGTAGTAAATCCACCAAACTAGAAAACCAATGAAAAAAATCAAAAAATCGAGTCCAAAGTTCCACTTTGGCTAAACATACATGCAATTAAAGAAAGAGACAGTAGATCGTCTTATAAGAAAATAAAAAAAAATTGCACATGAAACCTAAAGAAAAAACAAAAGAGAAAAAATAAAATAGTGATAAACCCTAAACTGTTTTGGAGGATCTTGCAGAAGAAGTCCAAATATAAAAAAAAAAAGTAGAAAATGAAAGAGGAACATGTCGCACACGCTCGAATAAAGCCCATAGTAGAAGAAAACTTTGAATAGTGAAAATCCAAATGCATAAAAACCATGACTTTCGAATTGTTGTTGACCCGGACGGACGAACATTTCAGCTCGGGAACTGTCCAGGCAACCGGTTCAGTTTTACCCTAATCCTTGTCCCTGGCCAAAAACCATTAAATCAGTCAATGACCCATTCATCGAGGTAGTCAAACAGTTGACCCATTGACCCGTTCAATTGTTTTTTGTCTTTTTTTATTTTTTTAATTAGGAACCTCTAGGCAAACAGTTCCATTTTATCCCAATCCCAGTCTTTGGCCAAAAACAACTAAATCGGTCAACGACCCGTCAAATTGTTGGCTCATTGACCCATTCAATGGTTCCGTTTTCAAGCTATATGAATCACATGCTCGAATTGCATAACACATATGATACTACTTAATGGACCTCACACACTCAATTTTTTGCTTGTAATTTTTGTTGTTAAAATGGGTCATTCGTTCAAACCTGGTTGAGCTGCCATTTTTTTATTTTTTAATTGGGGATCATCCAGACAACTGGTTTGGTTCTACCCCAATCCCGATCCCTAGTAAAAAACTATTGAATCGATCAACAACCCATTGTCCCGAGTTGTCGAACTGTTAACCCGTTGACTCATTCAATGGTTTTTGGCCATTTTTTATCTTTTTTTTTTAATTTTTGTTGTCAGAACAGGTCATCTGTTAGAATCGTCAACCTGAAAACCAGTGGTCAGAATGGTTCCGTTTTTGGGTCGTATAAGTCACACGCTCAAATGACACAACACGTATGATACTACTTAATAGATCTCACACACTCAATTTTTTGCCTATAATTTTTGTTGTTAGAACGGGTCGTTCGTTAGAAATGGACGGTCGAACCATTGACCCAAAAACCGGTGGCTAGAATGGTTCCATTTTCGGATCGTATGAGTCACACTTATTATGTCAGATATAGACATATCAGCTAAGATCTTGCATTTAAAACATATTCAGATATAGACATTTACTTCCTTTCTTAAGGCTATATGCAACTGTTTCCTAAGTTGGATCAATCTAGAGCGTGGGCGCGAATAGTTTGCACAAGATTTAGAGAGTGCATTCCGCACATCTAGTGAGCATCGATATTCAACAATCAGTGCAAAACCACTTTCCATAAGGCTATGTTTGATTCGAAGGAAAAGGTAGAGAAATAAAGACTGGATTGGGAAACAATAATCCAAGAGAGAATTAATTGATCTTTCTCAAAACATTCATTATAGGCTGGATTGGGAATACTGTGATCTACACTAGTTCAGGAATTTCCTTTGGTGAAGTTGCGACTAAATCATCCGCATATAAAGGCTGGATTGGGAAACAATAATCCAAGAGAGAATTAATTGATCTTTCTCAAAACATTCATTATAGGCTGGATTGGGAATACTGTGATCTACACTAGTTCAGGAATTTCCTTTGGTGAAGTTGCGACTAAATCATCCGCATAACCCTAAAACATCTAGATAACCCAAATCGACCGGTTGGTGTAGAGTGTGGGTAATATTTGAGCCCTCCAACGTAGCAGGACATCCATGCAACAGCCATGCTTACGTGAAGTTATCCCCCCAATAAGTGGAGGATTCTGTTAGTAGTGAGGAATCTGGTTGCTCTACAGACAATCTGGACAACTTGCAAGGCTACGAAATGTCAAAAGCTTTTCTACAATTTTCTTTTGTAGCTTTTATACTTTTAGAGTGTCAAAAGGGAGCTTCCGGGCCTTTTGTTTTTTTTTTTTTTTTCTCCGTCGTGTTTTTCCAAGTGGTGCTTTAGGTAGCCGCCTATTTTTGTTTAGGTTTGTTTTGTTGGGCCCGACCCTGAGTCTGTTGTGTTCTGGTTTGGGCCCATTTTGGGTCTCTATTTCTATGCTTCGGTAGTGGGGTTTGTATGCTTATGCAATACTTTGCTCTCTGTTTTTACATTACTTGTTCGACTATGATATTGGAAACTGGAAAGACATGATATTTGGAATAGTCCGTCGGTTACAAAAGCGCCACAGGTGAAAGGAGGGCCCATTCTGCGTTAGTGAGGTCGTTTTCTACTCTACAGAAATAGGCCATCGGTTGGTGGTAACTGGTAAGTCGTCTCCAGTGCCTGGCCTGGGACAGACTGCGTTAGTGTTTTCTACTCTAAATCTGACAATTGTGTAGTCTTTGGTTTGAATGATGTTAAAGTATATTAAAGTATACATACACTAGAGGCACCTCTTATGGAAGGATGGAAGTTAGAGTCTATCTATGTAATGTTTACTAAATTAGCTTATATAGAAAAGACTCGACACAATGAAACTAGTGATCTTTGGCATTTAAGACTTGTCATGTTGGATACAACAGGTTTAAAGTAATGATGGCAAAGTCAATATTGAAAGGCCTCCCTCAATTGGAAGTACAAACTAACACAGTATGTGTTGGATGCCAATATAGCAAGATACACCAATTGCCATATATAGAATCAAAGTTTGAAGCTAAACAGCCTTTGGAGCTCATTCACTCTGATATATTTGGATGAGTGAAGCAAGAATCAAACACCAGGATGTATAGGCATATTTCTTAAAGAAAAAATCTGAAGTATTTTCCAAGTTTATAGAATTTAAAAAGAAGGTTAAAAAAGCAGTTGGGCATAAAATTAAATTCCCACTCACTCACAATGGAAGAAAATACATATCATAAGAATTTTCTGATTATTTCAAAAAACATGGGATACGACGACAATTAACGTGTACAAACACTCCACAACAAAATAAAATAGGTGAGAGAAAGAACCAACATCTAGATGAAGTATATAGAAGCATGTTGCAAAGTAAAAATGTGTTAGGACGTTTTTGGGCAAAAGGCATGAAGACAGCAGAACATGTCATCAATTGACTACAACAAGCACCACTTGGCTTTCTCTCACCATATGAGAAGTTATAGAATCGTCAACCCACTATAAGTCACTTTCGCGTATTTGGTTGTGTATGTTATTTTCATACCAAACCATCTATGCAACAAGTTTGACAAGAAAGCTATCCGATGTATATTCCTCGGCTATGACAACGAAAAAAAGCTATCCGAGGTATTCGTCAGATACAAGGCCTGGCTGCCAAAACAAATGTGGGGATATTGATATTCAATACCCATGTGGCCTAGTCGGAGACGATCCAACCTGTTACAAAGATGATGAATTTAAGTTGTTCTGCAACACTGCCATCTTTCCCCCAAAATTGACATTTTATGGCGATGATCGGGGGTGGGATCATAACATTCTGAATATATCTCTTGAAGGCCAACTGACAACCTCCATTTCGGGATCTGTTATATGTTACATGGGGGAAACAGAAGAGATGCAGGGCATTGCAAGTGGCTATTATTTCCCAGACGCATACAGGCTCTCCCACACTAGAAATATATTCATGACCGTTGGTTGCCACACGTATGGCAGCTTTTTTGACTTCAAAGGAGAGGTGTTACATGTTAACTGTCGGTCTTCGTGCTTGAACAATAAAACAACAGTAACAGATTTATCTTGCAGTGGCCTTGGATGCTGCCGGACCACGATACCGAACAATCTCAATGGTTTCCGTGTATACATAGACTTTGATAAAGATGTCACGAGCACTAGGAACAGCAGTAAATGTAGGTATGCCATTCTGACCGACCAGGATTTCATTGCTTCAGAGGTGTCACACCTCTGGGAATGGGAAATGAGAAACAATGTGGAATACCTTCGAAACGTTGGAATAAGGACTTCCATAGTACTGGACTGGGCAATTCGAAACCAAACTTGCGAGGAAGCACAAAGAGATGTGGCTAGTTACGCCTGTGGGAACAACACCTATTGCACCAACTCCACTAATGGCCCCGGATATGTTTGCCATTGCCTGCAAGGTTATCAAGGGAATCCTTATCTCCCCGATGGATGCCAAGGTATGACAATTCGCTTCAATTATTCTCTAGCACATTACATGGACAAATAATTGGTGCAATTCAATCATACTATAAGCTGCCCAAGCTTCTAATTTTTGTATATGCCTAGTGTTCAACTGGTCAATTGCAAACAAGACATGTGAGAAAGGATCAATTAATTATGCATGCGGAAACAACACCTACTGCTCCAGATCTACCTCCGAAAACCCCTATGGATATATTTGCAGTTGTATGGAAGGCTACCATGGAAATCCTTATCTCTCTGACGGATGCCAAGGTATGAGCTCCTTCTACTTAAGGATCTTCTTCTGCTTCGATCAATTTGCAAAGTTTAATTGAAAATAAATTTGTTCGGCTCAGTTTAGAAGGGGTATAAATACAGTATAAATACATATAAAATAGTAAAAAATATAAGGTTTTGCACTCTTTCTCTCTCTATATATATAAACTAAGCCTCAAATCCAAATGTTAATAAATCAAAATTTGGGATCATGGTAATTACCAAAAGAAAATTGGATCCGGGTACCTCTGGTTTAGTTCAATTAATCCTTAGCATGACCCTATACCCACACCTCTATAATCCAATCAAAGTTGATTGCCCTTTTAACATCGGTTGATTGCTCTATTTTACTTTTATATTATTTAGAAAAAAAAAAAAATCTATGCTGCTTGAAAGATAAGATTCCAAAACGAGTATGACAAATAAAATCTAGGGGTGAACGAGAAAAATCGAAAAACCGAACTGTGAGACCCCTAATAGAAACCTCGGGAATTTTATAAATAAACGACTTTTGTGATGATTTTTTTTTCTTTTCTTTTTCGTTTGTTTCTGTAATGATAGTTGTTAATTGATTATAAATTTTTCCTGTATATATCATGTGCTTGTGGTATCATAGTCGGCATCCCTTTAAAATAGAGGCGTGCGATCAAAGTTGGATAACGGCAGGGGCTCTCCCTAATAAGGACAATGGACCTCACGTTATTTACACTTCCCTGTCCATAATCTATACATCCCTCGTTTAAAGGTATTGATATTATCATTTTTGGTATTATTATTGGGAGATGTTTTTAATATATGGTGGAAATATGCTGTGGAACGTTGTGGGGTATTCCCTTGTGGGGGCCAGATGTAAACTCTCAAAATAAAATACTAAAATGTATGGTGTCAGATCAAGTTAGTAGGGTATTGGAATGTGCTTTGATCGCAGGAGATCCCAACTTTCCAAATTGGTAACGAGCCGGTAGAGTTTAAGACCAGGTCCCAACCCGAGTTCCAACTGGCTGCCATTTGAGTGTGCATTGGGAGCATTTCCTATATGTATAATAGAGAAATGTTCCTAATTCATGGTTGGGATGTAGTGTAGGGCACGTGTGAGGTGTGCTTGGGAGTCCATGCAAATTCTCTCAATACATGGTTCAACATAGATGTTTCTGATGTATGTAAAGCTGCAATAGTCTGTTGAGACTTTATTCTTAGGTGGTGTTCAATAAATCTGAAGTCTAAAGTCTGTAAACTGAAAATATCTCTGAAAAAGCTTTGAAAGCAGTTTGTGGAAATTTTGCTTTTTCACTTTTGCAAACATATGAATTTAGTGGAATTATTCAGTAATTTGGATATTGTAATGTCTGAAGACTATGCATTTTACAAATTTAGCCTTCAAAGTTGTTATTTAAATAAAAATGATTAAACTATACAAAAAGCATTAATAAATAATATTAATATTATAAAAATAATAAAATATTAATAAACAGTATTATTACAAATAATATAAAATAAGTATACAATATAATAATTTTAATAATTCAATAATACTAATAAACAAAAAATATTTATTAGTACGAAAGTGAATTTGATAATAATACTAATAATTTAATAATTCTAATAATAATTTAAGATAGAAATTGCATTTATAAGAATAAAGTATCAAAAACATTTAACCAATAAATAAAAAATATTAACTCAATATAAATAATTAACTTGGAATTCGTACGAAAGAAAACCTTAGGATGCAAGAAATGGAATATTACACTAATTTTTGCTTTTTTCCTTACAAATTACAAGAATGCCACTGTCTCCTATCAACTCTCACTCTCTCTATTTCCTTACAAATTACAAGAATACTACTCTCTCTATTTTTTTCCTTACAAATTACAAGAATCTCTCTTTCTCTTTCTCTTACCAACTCTCTCTCTCGCTCTCTCTCTCTCTCTCTCACTTTTTTTCTTAAAAATTACAACAATGCCACTATCTCCAACTATAGGGAGACCTTGATTCGGCATCTTATCTACTAGGGGACCTGTAATCAAAGGTAGCCAGGCTCGAACTTCTATGATTTTGATTCGAGCTCGAGCTCAAGTCTCCAATTTGAATTGAGATCGTGCTCAACAACACCTCGGCCATTAAGGGAGACCTCAGCTCAACACCTCAACAACTGAGGGAGGCCTCTGCTCGGCATTTTGTCAACTAAGGGAGACCTCAACTTGACACCTCTCCATCTAGGGAAACCTTAGCTCAACACTTCAGTAGCTAAGGGAGACCTTAATTTGGCACCTAGGCTATTAATGGAGACCTTGCTTTCTAGGGAGACCTCGGCTTGGCACCTCTACTGCTAGGGAGACTCGCAATCAAAGGTCTCATGAGCCTAACCAAGTGTGTTCATAGGGTGTCACCTTAGCTATTAAGGGAAACCTTGGCTTATCACCTCAAGAACTAAGAGAGACCTCGGCTCGACACCTTGTCAACTAAGGGAGATCTTAGCTTGACACCTCGTCGGCTAGGGAAACCTCAGTTCAACACTTCAACAGTTAAGGGAGACCTTAGCTTGGAACCTCAACAATTGAGGATGACCTCAGCTTGACACCTTGGCAACTAGGGAGACCTGCAATGAAAGGTCGTCAAGTTTGAACTTCTGAGCTTTTGACTTGAGTCGAGGTCAAGCTCAAGTCTCTAATTAGAATAGAGCTTAAGCTCGAGCATGATAGTTTATTGCAGGGGCCCCTCCGCTTGTATACTATTAAAGATACTTAAAATATTACAACTACTTTAATAAAATATTTAAACACCAAAAAGTAAATACAAAATATTAAATGGGGTTTAACAACAAAAAAGGACAACCGACAATGAAGGAAAACAAGGATTGGGAGGTATATCATATTTTATTAATTTTTTTTTTTTTGTTTTTTGCAAGGGGCACACTTGCTCTGCTATGCAAACGGTGATGGTAAGAACAACGTTGTTGCTCCTCCCCATCTCCCCTACTCTCCATTTGCTTTCCCTCTTTCTCATTTTCCATCCTTTTATTTCATTATATTTTTTCCTTCTCCATCCTTGTTGCAAAGACCAGAAACAATCGACAATCCTAGTTCATCGATCCTCTGTTCACTATAGTGAAGTAGAGATGGGAGAACACTCAAAACGATCGGGATCACTATTACACTCTTACAAAGGATAGTTGCCAATCCTATTATACTAGTGAACAGATTAGAAGAAGAATAAGAAAAAGAAGGGAGAATAGTTGGAGATTCGTGTTAGGTTGTTATAGAGGGCACTCGATCATCCCTATTACAGAAAAAGGCTAAAGAGGGAAGAATAAAGGAGAAAGGGAGGAGGGAAGAAGAAGAGGAGAAAGAAAATATAAATGGATATTTTGGGGAACAAAGGCCCCATTCTCATTTAGGTAAGTTACTTACCTGGGTAAATGCACTTACCCAGGTAATTGTTTCCTAGGAAAGATTTATCAGATAAGTGCATTTACCCATGCTCTTTTATTTCTCATGTAAATAATACAATGACAATTTTATCCATAAAAATCCATTATTACAAGGGGCATTTTTCTCCCTTTTAGTGTTAGCAACTTTCCCCCAAGGTGGGAAAGTTATTTACCCACTTAGGAGATGGGTATCACTTAATTGGACAAGTGATAAAGAAAAAAATAAACTTTCCGTGGTCCCCATGTAAATCTAAAAAAAAGAACATGGGATTTTTGGTTAATGGGAATCAAAATCCCATTGACCAACTTTTCTTCCACCTTAAAATCCAGAAAAAGAGTGCCCCCTAAATATCATCTGCTACATCTGAATACGTTCAAAGGTAATAGACCTGTTGAACGATTCAAAGGAATTTTCAGATTCTAGAGATTGAGATGAAAGATGGTGCCGAGCGACCCCCAAAGCACCAAAAAGCAAAATCTTCCTGTTTGGAGGTCAATTCAGCACTACCAAATACCACCTTAGTAGTTGATTCAAATTTGACCTTATGAAAGACATTCTAACACCGTTCCAACAAGATTTGAAATCACACATTTCATACATGGCAGTCCCATTTTAGTGACGGGTCTTAGTCTCATGGTGAATTGTGTGGTGTCTAATCACGTTGGGAGAGTATTGGAACAATGTAAACAAGAACTAAAGTGCAGAAAATTTTCCCTCTTGTTAGACCATTAACAGGAGTCTGTATCCAATAAAAATTGAATTGTTTTATTCCCACCGTCATTCTCTCCAAATTCCTAAAGTCATTTTCTCTCCTTACTTCACTCTCTCCCCTTTGTTCTCCTTCAACCCAACACTCGTCACCCGAACCACTACAACTGCAACCGCCCATGGTTTTAGGGCCACCAATATTTTTCTTTCTCCCTGGAGTCTGATAAATAGTATCCACTTGATTACCTTATACATTGTGTGTAATGTTGTTTTCTTTTCTTGTTTTTCTTTGTGCAGAAAGATATTATAAAGTTTGTTGGATCCTTCTCTATCTCTTTTCATTATGTTAACCATTCTTGTAACAACGTAGAACATGCTATTCAATTGTCTTCAAGATTATGGGTTTTTTTAACTAGACAAAGTTGGATTGCTGAAGTTTCTTGGGAAGAAGGTCTTGTTTGTCAGCCATTGTTCGAAGTTTAGTTATCTTGAGTTAAGTGTTTACTTAGGGAAAGTCTTAGCAATGTATCTCATAAACGGTGCCAATTGTTTTTGCCAAGAATGGGTCGAGGGCAACAAGGTAAATTCATTTCCTTAGCCAAGGCCGATTTGTACAATCTTGTGAGCAAGAGATCAGACATCAGAGGCCCCATGTGTTACCCTAGGGGCGAAGAAGGTTTGGACAAAGTTCAAGGTAAGAGCTCAGACAAGGTCACTTGAGAGCAAGAGAGCTGAAGAGCAACAGTGAGCAAGGTGGTTCACCTAGAGAGGGGGACCTCTATTTATACTTGGCATTGCCTTGGGAGTGGTTGGAGGTGGTTGGTAGCGGACGACCATGATTGCATCCGATTGATGATGGTGATGGTCATGTAATTAGTGACGGTGATGGTCATCGACACCGCCAATGCATCATCATGAGGCATTGAGACCCCCTTCAAGTCATAGTCTGAAAAGGAGATGACTTCATCCATCTTCGGCTTCTTGGGCGTCGGGCTCTAGACGCTAAGCTACTTGGTGTAGACCTTTTAGGCCGAGGACATGCCCCCTACAATGACATCAATAACCTTGGCTAAGGTATGATGCTGCTATTAGTGCTATTGATGTGAGGACGAGGCACTAGCACCGCCCCCATGTACTCCTTTAAGTGACCATGGTGGATGAGGGACTCAATCTCATTTTTGATCTCGTAGTAGTCTTTAGTGTCATGGTCAGTGTTGTGGTGGTACTTGTAGTATTTCTTTGAGTTTTCCTTCTTGGAATTCCTCTTTGTCTTGGTAATCCACTCCATGTAGTCTTCCTTCCCTACTTGCATAAGGATATATGTTCGAGTGGAGTTGAGTGGCATGTATTTGTTAAAGGACGGTGCCGACAACTTCTTGATGGCATTTTTGTTGTTGTGGTATTAGCTATGGCCGCGACCATATCTATCCTTTTTTTTTTCTTCTCTAAGGCACCTTGGTTGGGTTTGGCCTCATTTTCTTGGAGGCACTTGCCAGCCGAGGCCTCCTTGGTGCCGATGTACTTCTATGCTTTCTTTAGAAACTCAATCTTGTTCTTGGGCGGTGTCTTGGCGACTGACCACTTGAGGAGTTTGGCTTGAAGGCTATTGATGTAGCATGCATGGATATTGAGGGTTTGAGGTTTCTGACATCAAGTTCTTCCTTTTTGGAATAGTCAATGTAGGACCAGAGGCTCTCTCTACACTTCTATCGGGTTGACATAAGGGAGACGATGGTCTTTTGGCACCGTTAGCTACTAATGAAGTGGGAGAGGAAGAGGTCGGTGAACTGCTCCCATAAATTGATGGATCAGGAAGGGAGCATGGAAAACCAGTTGTGCATTGCCCCCTTGAAAGTTGCTTGGAAAGTTCGGCATGTCAAGGTGTCAGGGTATCTGTAGAGGAGCATTAGTGCTCGGAAGCTTTCTAGGTGGTCTTCTAGGCCGATGGTTCCATCATATGTCTCCAATGTGGGAACCTTCTAGTGAAGTGGGAGTGGCTTCGAGGTGATGGAGACAATAAAGGTGTCCATCCTGGTGGATGTTGGGTTTTGATTGGTAGGGGCATCATCTTGACCCTCCTTCACTTGTTGAAACTCATCTTGCATGGCACCAACCTATGCTTATAGGTTTCTAATCCGTTGATTGATGGAAGCTTGGGCCTTGTCCTGGGTTTCTCTGGTTTGGAACGGGTTGGCCCTATTCCTGGAGTTCTCAAATGCCGGTATGTCTTGGTCTCTTCAGGCTTGGCGATCATTGAGGAGATCATGGAGATTCGATACTAGCGAGGGAGAGGCATGGCATCAGCTTCCAGTCCTCAAAGGAGGACTATAGTGAATAGAGCACCTGCCTTCATCTCACTGGCTCTTTGCACGATGGTTACGTTCACGGTCTCGATGGTTGTCATAGGACCCAATTGTCAGCACCTAATTTTTTATCAGCTCCTTTGCCTTACATCTTTGTTTTTG